>NC_135497.1:796063-1065405 GCF_052857255.1 Amblyomma americanum | reverse complement strand
GTCTACTCACTTGCAGTGCCCTGAGCCGGCGAGCCGCCCCAGGCTTCACCTAGACAGTTCTGTTTTTTAGCGGCTTTTGTTCTGATATGTTCACTTTCTCATCAGACCTCGTTGGTATGCTTCCCGGAGGGTTTGTTACAACGAATTAAAGGCATCATATGCGCGGTTTAACGTCCCGATGGCGCACAGAGGCTACAGGAGGCGCTGAAGAGAAGAGATCCGCAAAAGGGCTGGAGGTTTAGCATTGGTAAGAGCGAAGTATTGTGCGAAGACACAGTTTTTTTGCAGCTGGACACCTAAGCCGCGTATCTGAAGGCGCGATTGAGGAAGCCAGTTATGGCCCAGGAAGCTAGTTATGAGAACAAAAAACTGGGTGAGTTGAAATGTATTCATCTTTAAGCGGCGCGAAACACAGGACAAGAGGAAGAAACACGAGACGACAAAAGCGCTCGTGTCGTCTCGTGTTTCTTTCTCTTGTCCTGTGTTTCGCGCCGCTTAAAGATGAAGCTAGTTATGCGCGTCTTCAAAATTTTATGCGTCAGCATTGCGTGGTCCATGCGTGGCGTCCACGGAAAGTGAGTACAGAAAGGGTTAACAAAGTGTGGAGACTTACCCGAGCTTAGCCGATTTACTCGTTAACTCGGTTACTCGATAGTAACTTGGGTAAGCTCGAATAAGTTCGGAAGAGCGTCACGGCAGCTGCGTGAGAATTTGCTCAGGAAGAGCAATATGGGTTGCACAATCCTGACGCCGCTTAACTGCTGCGCTGGTAGCGGTATAGGACTCGCCGCCACCTACGAATGTTAAGCAGAGAATGACCAATTCTGCATATGTGGCCATTAACGCCCGGAGCTCAGAATGGTGTGCGGTTTGGTCACCAACAAGAGCTAAGTTACACGAACGCAGAAACCATAAACGCACCAACGGAAACAGCAGTAATGTATAATGCTTTCGCATTCATTGCACGTAAGAAGGCTTAAATTCCCCCCCGGAGTTTTTCATCGTCAATGCCAATTTACAAAATGTATGCCGGCGACATATGCTCCAGTGCCGCGTTTCTGCAGCAAAGTTGTCAACGCCAGCGCGTATTGCTCTAGTGCCCTCTTTCTGCCACAACGTTGCCCATGTCAACGCATGCAGCGCACATCTTCTGTCACTACCGCCGCATAGCTCAACGCGCGATACTGGTATTAGTTGACGAAGGAAGACGACGTGCAATGCACATCCCGAGTGTGTGCTGCAGTTTAACACGAGGTCCGTTCGGCTGCGGCGACAGCCTAGTGCTCTCGCGCAGTGGACAGCGAAGCTGACCTGTTCGCGTTGCCGCTGGTTCGTATCCCAGTCAGATATTTATTCATTCTTTTTTTACTTGGCACAAACCCACAAACATCCCAAGATCTTGCTTTCGCACTCCTAATTTCGACCACCCTCTCTGACGGCCCGTCACGGACTTCTGCTCAGACATGTGCCACTGGCGAGCTGTGCGACAACGATTTTAGAGTGTGTACAGAAGTTTATTGCCAATTTTTTTAGAGCTCATCTCTTAATCATCCATACCAGGGTTGAGTGGCGGTTGATGTTGCACCCAAAAGGCAGTGAAGAAGAAAGAGATAACCAAAGGAAAGGCACGAGGGCAGGTCAGCAAAACCTCATCGGGCCAAGCACACTCAACTGCGAGTCTGCTTTCACAGGCGATCGAGGAAGAGGGAAGCCTGCACATTGACTAGCTTGTTAACGCTAAGTAGCGGTTTTGTTCTAATTGAGCTAGGTTTTCGGATGTGTGCACGAAACTCTTGAAAAACATGCCGATTTTTTTTTTTTTTCAGGTGGCAGACGGTGCTGTTCGCGGCTAGTCTCGTCGCCGCATCCGCCGCCATGGTGCGTCCTTTCCACTATACCACCGCACTATAAGAATTTCCAAAAGGGTGCTGTTCAACTTGACGAAAACTGCTGCAACTCAGTTGAATGTTTTGAACGTTTTTCCTTTCCTTGGTGTGCTATTCGGCTTGACAGCGAGCTACCGAAGTAAAATTCTGACCGACATGACTGTTTACTAAGCTCCGTTCAAGCTGCATACTGCCAAGAGGAGGGGACAGAATATCCAAGCAAAATAAAAATATTACGGACGGTCGCTCATTTGATGCGACAATTCTGCGAAGCAGGTATTTAACGGTTACGGTTTGTTTGATGCTTTTTCGATAATGAACGCTTTTAAAATAGAGCAAAAATTCTTCATTAGCATCCGCCCAAACGCAGCCGTACGGCTACAAAGGAAAGCTATAGACATTTCAGAGATGCTTCGCAGTGGAACAAAATAGTATATTTAAAACATTATTATACACTGCGACAGCACGGTGTAAGATAGGAGGTGGTGCCAGCGGTGAAATTTCTGCGATCCAGGTTGCTCTTCCCGAGAGACTGCCCTGGGATGGCAGGTGCTACCACCAGTGGAACAGTTGGGAATAAGAGTAAATAGAGAATACCTAAATATTCTGCGATTCTTTGATGGCATTGCCTTGCTGAGTCACTCAGGAGGTGAACTGTAAATCATGATCAATGAGATAGACAGGCAGAGCAGAACGCTGGGTCTAAAAATTAACATGGAGAAAACCAATGTAATGTTCAACAGTCTAGCAAGAGAACAGCAGTTCCCAATTGGTAGCGAGGTGCTGGAAGTGGTAAAGACGTCTACTTAGGGCAGGTAGTGCCAGCTGATCCGGTTCATGATGAGAGGGAAATAACTAGAAGGATAAGAATAGGGTGGAGCGCATATGGTAGGTTCTCTGAGATTATGAATCGCAGTTTACCTGTATCCCTCAAGAGAAAAGTGTACAACAGCTGTATATTACCGGTACTCACCTAGGGGGCACGAACGTGGAGGCTAAAGAAAAGGGTTCAGCTTAAGTTAAGGACAACGCAGCTAGCCATGGAAAAAAAAATGATAGGTTTAAGTTTAATAGATCGGAAGCGGGCACAATGTGTGAAGGTACAAACACGTGTTAATGACATCCTATTCGAAATCAAGAGGAAGAATTTGGCTTGAGCAGGGCATGTAATGCGAAGGCAAGATAACCGCTGGTCCTTAAGGGTAACGGAGTTGATTCCGAGAGAAAGTAAGCATAGCAGGGGGCGGCAGAAGGTTAGGTGGGCGGATGAGATTAAGAAGTTTGAAGGTGTGGGTTTCTCAGTAGGCACAGGCCACTACCCACCGCGGGTTCGAGCTTCGCGCGAGCCAAGGGCCCCGATCAGCCGTCACCACACGCACCCTGGGGCACCGCTGCGGCGGCGTTCAACCTCTGCAGAGAGGACAGCGGCTCGCCGCAAGGAACAGGCCTCCAAGTTCACAAAGGAGACGTTTATTGACGCCGTCCTCCAGCGGTACACACACACACTCAACAGTCACCCCGTCCCGGGGCGCGCTCAGAGCAAGGCTCCGGTGCGCGCTCGGGGCAACAAGAGAAATGCGCGCCGCTAGGACGCCGCTGCAGGAGATTGTCCCCGCGGCAGTGCTGTGATCTCTCTCGTGTCGGCCGTTGGGCCGTTTGCGAGAGTGAGTGGGCAGTCAACGCAATGTGCGCCTGTCAGAGGTCGTTGGACCCCTGGACAGGCTCGACCCGCGGCGGATCGAGGACCCATGCTGGCGAGCTCGAGCATGAACTGGTTCGAACGGCAGAGGCCGGCACGGACGAACAGTAATGTACGCACATTACGCTGTTTAGGAGGGGTCTCTCTCTCTGGGCCTCGCTCGGACGATCGCGCGCCGCGCGACCACCCCAAACGGGTCCCGAATTCCCGCCAAAAGTCACCAATGGCAAAGACCCTTGGGAAGCCGGGGGCGGAGCTGCGGCCGAATGACAGCGATTAGCCACCAGCCGTCTCTCCGCCGCCCAAGGCGGGAGAAAGGGAAAGAGAGCAACGCGGGATGCCGCGCAGACGCCACGGCGGGAATCTAGCAGGCTTCCCACATCCTCTTCTCCTTAAATGCCCTCCTACCCATCGGCGAAAGCGTGCGGCAAAATAAAAAAAATAAAAAATTAATCCATATAAAACTACCACACTTCAGTTCCAGCCATATACTGAAAAGACAAACAAACAAGAACAGAAAACAAACAACACTTGCATACGTTTCAAGAAGACAAAACTAACTACACTGTACACAAGGCCAGCTGACAGGTGGCCTGCAGCCTCATAATGTTCGGTGGCGCGGCCCATTGGGCCTGTGGGCGGCCAACTCACGCTTTTGCTGCCTTCAGGGTCCCGGTGGACGATTTATTGACGGCGGTCCCATGTCCTCCACAAGGCCATCAAAGTTGAGCATGAGGACGTCGACGACGCTCGACGATCCCGAAGAGGACCCGCACGGGAAAGGGTGCTGTCCTTCCTGCCCCCCTCTCGGCGTTGCCTTTGATCTTGGGAACACGCACATCATCCCAGGCACGCACCTGCACAGAAGCGGACATTGATCAGTGACAACGACCCGCTCGTCGGAATCGTCCCGAGGCGCCGTGGCAGGGGTCAAAGGACACACAGACGCACTCTTCACGCTCCCCATAGGGACCCCAACCTAAAGTTTGCCGCGCGACGACAGCGCCGTGCTCCTCCCGTAGCGGCGGAGTTCTGAAGCGGCGATAGGGCACGACGGCGCCGGGCGCGGCGGAAGCGAGCACTGCCGGACTACTGCACAGTGCGCCGTTTATGTCCATCGCTGGGCAGTTTTTACGCGGTGATCGAAGTGGCACCGCGGTTGCATAAAGGTGGGGAAGCGTCTTGCTTGACTTCTGGGCTTCTATGGAATGACGCATTTGCTTACTGACGTGTGTGCTGTCAACAGAAATTACCCAGGTGGCAGGAATCGTTCAATGCGAAGTACCGCTGCGTTATCGCGCGCTGCAGTATTGATTAAAAATAGTACTACTTATCCATCACCGGCGGCAACAGGAGAGAGCGCTGGCGGGCACTTAATATATGTGCACTTACTCGGCCGTCACCATGTAAATTGGCAGCGCATACAACTGCGAAGGCGAAGATGGCAGACACGATTCGACATGTGAACTAACCTTGCGTCTCTGTCGTACACACGAGTAGCAGTGTGGCTCTGCAAATTACACTGTAGCTAGACCATTGTTGTCCGTAACGCGTTACAAGTAACGGCGTTACCGGTAACGCATTACTTTTCTCTAAATTAGTAACGTAGTCGTTACCAATTCGGAACTGTAACGGGTAACGTACTTCCGTTAACATTTTTCGGTAACGAGAGGTGCCACGTTACTAGTTACTTTTTGTTCCAGTTGTGGCCCACTCCGCCCCATTTTTTTAGAAAAAATGCGCAGAGCACCTAAAGTGATGTAAATAAACAAAATACACAGGTGCTCCGGACAACCCGTGTTGGGGTTCGCATGCATGCCAGAAAACAGCTGCCCTTGACAACGCACCCTACTAAAAAAAGACGGAATAGCCATAAAGCACAAAACACCTGCACGAACACGCATTCACAGACTTGCCTTCACCTACCTCCCCTTCCCAAGCCACTCACACACACACAACTTTCTACAGAGTGGAAGCATGCCGATCATTTTGGAACATCACATTTTTCAGAATTACTCTAAATTTGTTGAGAGTTCAGCGATGTTTTCTTTGTGAAGTTAGAATTGATGATGGAGTGTCATTTTGTGTTTAATGCCACATTCATAAGATGTCTCCATCGTGTAATACACAGTTAGGATCGAACACATGTAACTCTACAGGCATCTTTAGGCTACTATAACATTGCTAAGCTCCGGCACATTTGTGCAAAGTATTCTCGTTAAGTCAGGATATCGAGTAAAACAGTTGTTTAGGCTAGTTGTTATTTGGGAAATGTGAGCTTTATAAAATTGTTATCGTAAGTTCTTAAGGTGACGAAAACTTAACATTTATGGCCATGAAGTAACGGCAAAGTAACGTACGGTACTTTTTTCGGTAACGGTAACGATTACGCGCTACATTTTTTGTAGGTAAAGTATGGCGGTAACGCGCTCCTTTTTTAACGTAACCAGTAACGTATTTAGCTCCTTTTTTTCGGTAACGCCAACAACAATGAGCTTGACCTCGGGCGGCCGCGCAATAGTGCTACGTGCCCCGTCGATGCGCATCAAAACTGAGTTGTGCCAGCGGTTTGTGAGTTTAACGTCCTAATTATGTGCGTAGATTGTGCGCAAAGCCGTTTCTGAAAGGATCCGTAATAACAGGTATTATTTTTACATATCCGTATGGTAAATACGCCATATGCTGTAAATACGACCATATGGCAGAAGCGCCTAAGCAAGCGCGACACCGGTAGGAACGGCAATGCGTTACCATATCGGTCGCATCAACCGCACGCCCATGCTAACACTCTCAAAGCTCAACAGAATGGGATTCATTAATGCGCACCTATATTGCGAAATATGCTTTCGTATTTCGCACAAATCTAAACGCGGCGCGATTTAATCTGTGGCACTGGGGTGAGCAGCATAGCGCCAAATCCATTGAAACACCGCGCAAAGGGAAAAGAAAAAGGTAGCAGAAACATGTCACCAGCACGCACGGCGGAAGCAAGCAGATCGAGCCGAGCTAGCACTATTTGAAGGCACGAAGAAAAAAAAACGCGAAACGCATTCGTGCCGCAGCTTCGTTGGAAGGTAGGCTAAATTTCAGTTTTCACTTCGTACACCACGTGGTTATGCGCTCTGGGCACAAACCTAGGGCGTGACGAAAGCAGCGCCCTTTTGGACTGTTTGCTTGATGCCGCGCACACGAGCTGCTCACTCTGTAAACCACGAAAGCGCGCGCAAAATTTTTGTAGCAGTGTCAAAGTGTGCGGAAAACCCTCGAGCGGGCGCGCTCTTCTCTCACAACGGCGTCCATGCACGAGCGAGAGAGCATAGCGCGCGCAAGCAAGCTCCTCTCTCAACGGCGCCGAAGCGCAAGCCAGAAAGAACGAGTGCGCGCGCGAAACTCGTTTCTTCACGTGCGGGCCTGGCAACGCACTCAAGTCAGTGGCGTATTCGTCGTCCTGCCCGATCAATTAGGAGGAATCGCTCAGAAAGGGCGCTGTTCACTGGCGTCCGCAGCGCCCTCTGGCCCAGGTTGTGTCCCCTATAGCCACACAAAAGCCATGCCGCGAGACACTCGCTCCTTAACGAGCAAACCACTCGCCAGCCGGAAGCGGAGACGACTTTCGCCGACCCCTCCGCGAACCAGCCGGTCCCGTGTTCGCGAGGAAGGCCGCACCCGTTGGGTCAGAACGTAAATGAAAAGAAGGCGCGCTATACAAAACAAGGCCATCTCTGCGCTACAAGAAAAGTGCAATCGCGAGTAGGTTGAAGTTTACATATGTACAAGTCTGGTTTTAAAAAATTGACGTAGCATAGCAAGAACTCTATACGCCTTAGCAATTATATAGTTAACATGACGGTGCCAGCATAGTTGAGGGGTTAAGTACACCCCAAGGTATTTATATTCGCACACGGATGCAAGATTTGTCCCGTTAATGCTATATGTATATACATTTGGTGACCTTTGTCTTGTGAAGCACATCTGCACAGTTTTATCAAGATTTATACTCATGCCCCATTTATCACACCACTCTGCAACCTTGTCTAAATCCTTCTGTAGTTCATTATAATCATCGGGACCTTTCATAACGCGATACAGAACGCAGTCGTCCGCAAACAATCGGATGAAAGACGATATGCCAACGGTAATGTCATTCATGTATAACAAAAACAATAGCGGACCCAAAACTGAACCTTGAGGCACCCCCGATGCCACATCAACACCATGCGACAGCCTACCTCCAACGACTACGCGTTGTGTCCTACAATTTAAGTATTCTTTTATCAATTCAACAACCGTTTTATTTATGTTGTACCACGATAATTTTTCAAGTAGTAAAGAATGGGGAACTAGGTCAAAAGCCTTCCTGAAATCTAAAAAGATGCTATTTACACAGCCCCCTTTGTCAAGAGTGGATGCTAGGTCGTGCATTAATTCTGTAAGCTGAGTAATACAAGAAAAACCACTTCGAAATGCGTGTCGCTGAGAGATCAACAAGGAAAACAAATTTAAGTGAGTCATGATATTGCTAAAAAGTACATGCTCAAGGATCTTGCTAGGTACGCTAGTCAAGGACACCGGTCGATAATTAAACACAGATTTTCGAGGTCCTGACTTCGGAATAGGAACAACATTGGCAATTTTCCAGTCTATAGGCAACATTCCGCATGTCAAGGATTTGGCAAAGAGCACATAAAGGTATTTAGACAACGGGCCTGCACAAGCGGAAAGCAGATAGTTCGGCAAACCATCGGGACCGCTGGCACTAGTGGTACTTAAACGTTCAAGTTGTAGTTGAATACCCGTCCTGTCGAATACGATGTCATTCATTGGTTCCCCTCCGATAAGCCCGTAGTGAAATATTGAATCAGTATTAGTTGCGCGCGCAGAAAAAACAGAACCGAAGAACGAGCTAAAACATTCTGCCTTATCTAGACTATCATGCACAAGCGACCCATTGTGTTCGAGCACAGGAATTGACACTTCGTCTTTTCTATTCTTCTTGATAAACTGCCAGAATTGTCTAGGGTTGCTTTTTAACTTAGAATGAAAAGAAGCATAAAAAAATACCTTTCGCGTGTGATATTGCGGAATTCGCCTCATTTGTGGCTTGTTGCAATTGTTGCTTTTTCTGGGGTGTCGGCTTCTTCCTGTACGCCTTGTATACTTGATTTTTTTTCCCCCAGTGCTCTACGAACTTCCCTCATGAACCACGGCTTACTTCTAGCCCGCCTTGCCGTCAGTACCCATGCCGGGACGAATTGGTCACGCAACTCAAAAATCTTCTTTTTAAGTAAACGCCACAATTCGTCTACGTTAAGCGACTCTGACAATGTTTCAAATACGTCGTAATACGAGCCGAGTGCCAACGAGATTTCATCGACTTGTGCCTTTCGATAGCTGTATATCCGTCTACCTGCGCTATTAGCGACTTTAATGTACTCCAATTTCAGCTTGCACAAAACAGCGTTATGGTCACTTATGCCTGGCAAGATCAGCACAGGTTGCGTATCCAAAGGCAAATTAGTAAAAAGTAAGTAACACATTGCTCCCACGAATAGGTTGGCACACCAACTGCGATAGCGCAAATGAGTTGTATAACTTCATCAATTTTTTTGCTGACGCACTAGACACATTAGGTATTGTTGCATTTTGCAACCAATTAATTTCGGGCAAATTAAAATCACCACTAATCACTAAGGAGTCATAATTTCTCACTTCTACATCTTCCACTAGCTTAGTTAAAACCGGTACCTTACTGCCAGGAGGCCTGTAAAAGGAACACACCGCCAGTGATTTTCCATTTTTCAAACGAAGTTGCACCCAGACAGCCTCAGTAGAATCATCTGACTTGCATAACATCTGCGACTGTATATTTTGATCAACAAGAATGAACACACCACCTCCGTGACAGTCTCTATCTTTTCTATAGCTAACGTAGTTGCTAGGAAAGACATCACAATCCCTATCGTTACCATCTAACCACGATTCAGTGCCCAAAATTACAGATGGTTTGCTCATGTCAACCAAGTTGAAAAATTCATCTGTTTTGTTTCGGAGGCTTCTGCAGTTAACGATAAGGAACGATAACGACGCGCCTTTCTCTCGGCTTTGTCAAACTCGCACAACCTTCCCCATGGATTCGTCATAAACATACTTCATTTTATGCAAGTAGAGTACGTCACGCTTTACGTACCCTTTATCTGCCTCGGACTGATTTTCCTTCGCATATTCTAGAAGCATTCTTCTTTTCTTTCGCAATGGCTGAGAAAAATCTTCCGAAATGGAAATTCTTGTACCCTTCAATTTCTTAGCCGCCAGCAGAACTTTCTGTTTGTCCTTATCTGAACAAAATTTGACAATTATAGGGCGTTGCTTGTCAGCGTTAAATTTGCCAAGTCGGTGTGCCCTTTCTATTTCCACCTCGCCGACTTGTAATACTGAAGTGCACAGATTGACAACACGCTCTTCAGATTTTCTATATGGTTCCCGCGCGTCATCTCCGTCAACGCCAAAAAAAATTAAGTTACACCTCCGACTACGGTTTTCAAGATCGTCCACCTTGTGTACCAACGATGCTAAGTTAGCCTGGAAGGAATCACAGCTCGACTTATACTCTGCAACGCTACTGCGTAATTCTTTGAACCTGTCAATAATTGCTTCAATCTTGGTCATACGCGCATTCATATTAGCCATAGCGGCCTTATTGTCTGCTTGGTACTTTTCAATAGCGGTTAGCTTCTGCTTGATTTCATTTTGGCCATCCAAGAGTTGCTGCAGTATCGTGTCACCGGGCCCAGGGTTTAGTTCAACATCGCCGCATAACAACAGCATCAGGAAGTAAAATGCAGCGCGACGAAGTAGCAAAAAGTGAGTCTTCCTTCTACGAGAAGGTCGCCTGGCCCCTGATCGCGAACATACACTCGCGAAAAGCACAGGGGGTGAAACCGGCAAGGCAAAAATGCGCTGCGCACATATATCATCTGAACCAACCTGCATGAAGAGCAGCAAAGACGTGAATGGCACAGCCATAGTCGTGCCGGTTTCACGCCCCCAATCCAGACGGATGCTCGCCGCCTTTTGTACATGGAAGTGGTGCTTGCTAACAGCCCATGGTTGCTCGACCCGAGTTGCGCAACGTCCAAAAGCAGCTGCACTGCAGTATTCCTCGGTGATGTTGAAGTCGGTGTTTTCTAAAACAGTGTCAGCTGCGCATGACGTGCTGTTAACAGAGCCCGACCAAGCCGGTCCCGAAGCGTCGACGCATAAGCAGAGCAGTCTGCCCGCGTGTGCTCATCCCCGAGCTGGCTCTGCACGACGTTTGACATCGGATTCGCCAGCTCCCTCCCGAAATTGAGGAAGGCGGGAGAGAAACCAGTTGAGCGATTCTCAGCTGTTCGAATGGCGAACACAAATTCGCTCAAATGGTCTGCCCAGTCCTTTTGACACTCGGCAAAGGCCGCCAGCATTGGCTTGAGCATTCGGTTGATTCGCTCGGTCAAGTTGGACTGGGGATGGTAGGGTGAAGTGGTGTAGTGCTCAATTCCGAGGGAACGGCACGTGTTACCGAACACCCGAGCGGTGAAATAGGACGCATTGTCCGTGATCAGTCTTTCCGGAAAGCCGAACCGACAGAACACTTCCTGGAGTTTATCCAGCACCGCTCGTGCTGACACTTTCCGAAGCGGGTACAACTCGACCCATTTGGAAAAAATGGTCAGCTACTACCATCAGGTGAATGAACCCCTGCTTACTCCTGGGGAAAGGCCCCATCAGATCGCAGGTGGCCATCTGCCACGGACGCACACTGTCAATTGGTTTCATCATTCCGGGCGGCTTGCCGCCCCTTGACTTCACCGCTTGACAGACATGGCAGGAACGGCAATAGCGGAAAATGTCACGCTTCATGCCGGGCCACGTAACCGATTGACTCAGTTTTGCAAAAACTTTGGAGCCACTCAGGTGACCGGCCAGTGGTTCGTCATGAGAAAATCGCAACAGTGCGCCTCTCAGACTTTTGGGGATAACCACCTTGAACGGGTCAATGGACTCATCATCGGTGGCTATGTATTTCAGCACGAGCCCGTCATGGTCCAGCAAATATGAATCCCCCGGGGCTCGCCGCGACACACGCTGGCTTATTTTACCCCCTGCGCCCGCTACAATACAAGTAGCGTCCCGGCGCTCCGTCTCCCTGAGACTGTCGCTCATCTCGCGACACATGGAGTCATTTTGCCTGGCTTTCAGCAGCTCTTTCCGGCTGAAAACGATTCTAGTTACCCCAGAGGGTGGCCTGGTCTCGTCCCCCTTCAGGTTTGCAGCCAAAATTTCCGCTCGCGACGGCGTCTCCGAGGCGCTCACGCGGAGCTTTGCCTCTCGCCCGCTTTGCGAAGCGCTGCTTGCCTGGTTAGCGGAATGGTTTAACCCGTTTGCGGGCTCCCCCTCCTTGCCGCCCGGCGGCTCGTCCGCTTTTTCGCCCACTCCGCCTGCTGGCGTCAAGGCGCCGCTGGCGAGTGGGGCACGGGATAGCGCGTCAGCTACCACGTTCGTGCTCCCCTTTCGATACTGCACCGAAAAGTCGTAATGCTGTATCAGGAGAGCCCAGCGCGCCAGCCGACCCGCAGGCTCGCGGAGCCGCATCAGCCAACTGAGCGCACTGTGGTCTGTCTGCACCACGAATTGCGTTCCGTCAAGGTAGACGTCGAATTTCCGCAGCGCAAACACGATGGCGAGGCACTCCTTCTCGGTCACCGAATAATTCCTCTCCGAGGGCAGCAAGGAGCGGCTGGCAAAGGCCAGCGGCTGCAGCACGCCATCGAAATCCTGTAGGAGAACTGCTCCTAAACCCAGATCGCTCGCGACAGTCTGGACTACGAACTGTCTGGTCAGGTCGGGTAGCCTGAGCTGCGCTGTCTCGGCAATGGCACTAGACAGGAGGCGAAAGGATCGCTCTTGCTCGGGCCCCCATCGCCACGCGGCAGTCTTTCCCAAGAGCTTGGTCAAGGGTGCCTGCACGCGTGCACAGGACGGGATGAACGACCGATAGAAATTGGCCATTCCCAGAAAACGGCGGAGGCCGCGTACGTCCTTGGGCGCGGGAAGCTCGAGTATGGCTCGGAGTTTGTCCGCATCGGGCTCAATGAAGCCCTCGTCCAGCGTGAACCCTAGCAACTGAACTCGGGTCCGCGCTCTTTGGGCTTTCGCAGGATTCAAAGTCATCCCAGCAGCCCGTACCCTCGCGAGCACGTCGGCAATGTGGCCTAAGTGCTCATCGAAGGTTCGTGAATAAATCACGATATCATCCAGGTAGCACATGGCGTGAGACCATTTCGCTTCCCCTAGGACGCGGTCCTTGAGCCTCTGAAAAGTCGCAGGACCATTGCAGAGACCGAAGGGCATGCGAGTGAACTCAAACAGCCCTCTGTGGCACGTGAACGCGGTCTTAGACCAGTCAGCGTCCGCCATCTGGACCTGTAGGTAACCTTTGGAGGCATCTAGCGTGGAAAAGTACCGCGCACTGCCCAGGTTTCCTACGATTGAGCTGATCGTCGGGAGCGGATAGGCATCCTTTCGAGTCAGCGCATTCAGACGGCGATAATCCACACACAACCGGTGGCTGCCATCTTTCTTAGGCACCAACACAGCCGGAGACGCCCAAGCGCTGGACGAGCGACGGATAATGTCCGCCGACAGCATCTCATCCAGCAACCCATCGATCACGTGCCTTTTCGCAAGGCTGACGGGTCTGGGGTTGCACTTCAAAGGAAGCGCATCTCCGGTGTGGATCTTGTGGCTCACTAAATTAGTACAGCCAGGTTGATCCGTGAAGAGCTCATCGTACTGACGCAACAGTCCTGTCAAACGAGCCTTCTGAGTGTCATCCAACGTTACCGCAAAGGCGGCCAGCGGATGTGGTGCCTGGTCGTGCCGCGCCGCTCGGTCCCAGAGGGGAGCGTGAACGACGGAACGCTCGACACAAGGGCTTGGCCCTGGTCGCTGAGCGTGGCACTCTCCGAACGCCGTCACTGCGTAGGCAGTTATTGACGCCGGTGGGCAGATGAACGGCTTCAGCTGGGAAAATGGTCCGTCGCGATAGCCGCCATTCGCAATGTCCACCACGATACCGGCTTTCAGGAGAAAGTCCCTGCCGAGAATCACGGGCACACTGAAGCCGGGGAGGTGGATGAAACGCGTGCGTCTCGTCCGCTCTCCCCACCTGACAGTCAGCCTCGCGGCGCCAGCCGAATGGGCTACGCCTTTCGCAAGGTTGAATGTCGTACGGCAGTCCCGCAAGCGCACCGAGTGCTTTTGCAAGTGGGACAACACCTTCACCGAACAAGGAGGCAGTGGCTCCCGTATCCAGTAACGCCAAAAGTTCGCGGCCAGCAATGGTGACCGGAATAAACGGTGCGTGCGCGTTAGCAAGGCAGCTTGCTCTGTACGCTGAGGGGATTAGCAAGGATTGGGCCGGTCGTCCCTTTACGACCGACCCGCGCCGCCATTTCCCTGCCTCAAAGGAGACCTGGTTACGGGGCATTCTCTCGCTAAGTGCCCCGTCTCTTGACAGCGGAAACAGCGCACACCACCGCGAGCTTGGTCGCGGAACAATGGCGCCTCTCCCTGCCTGGTTCCGCCCGTTGCACGGCCAAAGGGCTGGCTGATTCGGGTTTCCCCCTCCGCTGTGCGTTGGGGCGCTTGGCGTCCCTGGGCAGGCGGTCCAGAAAACGGTGCAGCGCAGGCTGTCCGTCTCCTGTAGGAGCGGGGATCGAGAGCTCGTTCGCTCAACTCCCATACTTCGTTTTGCCCGCTAACGGCTGCACAGGCAGCGTGTGCGGGTGGTCGCCGGTTGGGTCGGGGCATGGCCCCTCTCCATGCACAGCGTGGCTCGAGGGCCTCGCTTGCCGGCGGTGGCGGACGATAGGCGTGCGCGGCGAGAATGTCGCCTTGAATGCGCTTTGCCTCGGCGGCCAGCTCCTCAAAATCTCGGAACCGGCCTCCGCGCAGGTATGCCGAAAAAGTCGGATGTGCCTGCCTGATCGTCCTTTCCACACGTTCCTCGTTCGAGGCTCTGGGCTCGGAGATTGAGAAAAGGTCCTCCATCGCACGTACGTACTCCAGGAGTGACTCATCCGGAGCCTGTGTACGGAGCTCCAACTCTCGCCGCATCCTACGCTCATAGTCAGCGGGCAGGAATTCGCGCAAGAATGCTGCACGGAACTCCTCGAGAGTCGCTGCCCGGTGGCCGGAAAGCCGATGCCACCTAGCTGCCGTGTCAGTCAGTGCTGCAGGGATGATGTGTGCAAGCACAACCTGATCAGTGATACCCATAGCTCTCTGGTAATGGGTGAGGGACTCAAGGAAATCCCGGGCGCTGAGGAGGTCATCATACCCGCGGTATGTTGGCATGATCAACTTGACCGCGGGGTGAGACACCTTCGGCGCGGCCAAAAGCGTCTCAACCGTCCCTGACAGCGACTGAATCATCTGTGCAGCACTTCTTAGCAGCGACTGCGCCCCGGCTTCAGAGGAGGCTTGGGCGGGCTGCACGAACGCAGGGGGCAAGGCGCCCAGTTCGATGAGCGGCGCGGTTTCCACAGGGGGCCGGGCCAGCGCCTCACCGTTCCCAGAGCAGAATTGAATGCTCGCTGGGCACGGCTGCTGCTGTGCAGGACGGCTGGTTGCGGCAGCGTCGCACGCACCGCTTTCGCACGGGGCGCAAAGCACGCACAGCGGAGGCATGTGATTGACGGGTGCACCGCAGGGTGCTCCCGATACAGTTCCAATGGGAGCTGCTTGATCGACGTTGGGGGTTGTAGCGCCGTATGCCCCAATGGGGGCCGCGGCCAACCACGGTGTTTGGCTATTCGAAGAAACAGCAGCCAACGGATCAAAGGACGCTACGTCTCCTAAGGGAGCCGACACGTAGCTGCCGAGTGCCCCGATGGGGGTGGCAGACATGGTGCGCAAGCGTGATCGTCAAGGCGACCTGCTCGGCAAATGTGCTATCGAAGGCTAAGAGCCAGTGACTTAGCACGTTGGGCGCCAGTTGTGGGTTTCTCAGTAGGCACAGGCCACTGCCCACCGCGGGTTCGAGCTTCGCGCGAGCCAAGGGCCCCGATCAGCCGTCACCACACGCACCCTGGGGCACCGCTGCGGCGGCGTTCAACCTCTGCAGAGAGGAGAGCGGCTCGCCGCAAGAAACAGGCCTCCAAGTTCACAAAGGAGACGTTTATTGACGCCGTCCTCCAGCGGTACACACACACACTCAACAGTCACCCCGTCCCGGGGCGTGCTCAGAGCAAGGCTCCGGTGCGCGCTCGGGGCAACAAGAGAAATGCGCGCCGCTAGCACGCCGCTGCAGGAGATTGTCCCCGCGGCAGTGCTGTGATCTCTCTCGTGTCGGCCGTTTGGCCGTTTGCGAGAGAGAGTGGGCAGTGAACGCAAGGTGCGCCTGTCAGAGGTCGTTGGACCCCTGGACAGGCTCGAGCCGCGGCGGATCGAGGACCCACTCTGACGAGCTCGAGCATGAACTGGCCCGAACGGCAGAGGCCGGCCCGGACGAACAGTAACGTACGCACCTTACGCTGTCTCGGAGGGGCTCTCTTTCTGGGCCCCGCTCGGACGGTCGCGCGCCGCGCGACCACCCCAAACGATTCCCGAATTCCCGCCAAAAGTCACCAATGGCAGAGGCCCTTGGGAAGCCGGGGGCGGAGCTGCGGCCGAATTATTTATTTATTTATTTATTTATTTATTTATTTATTTATTTATTTATTTAGCAAATACTGCCGGCCTGTGTTACAGGCCTTAGGCAGGAGTGGGGTACAAACATATTGATAAAAATAACAAGTACATTGCAAAAGAAGCAGATAGCGAACAGAGCAAAAACCAGTACATACAACATAAAATCGATTACAAAGACATAGAACATATAATGACATCGATCCTGGCAGCAAACGAAGGCATCGGACTTGGCCCAAAACAAGGATACATAAGAGCCCTATACATCCTTCAGAGCTTGTAAAAATAAATCCACCGATTCGCAATTGACAACATCAGCAGGTAAACCATTCCACTTAATGATAGTATGGGGAAAGAACGAATACTTAAATGCATTAGTTTTGCATGAAAACGCGGCAACTTTCTTAGTATGGTAAGAGCGTGTAGGGTGTCGAGATGTGTGCTCAACTAAAATTCCTTCCTCTATTGTTAGTTTATTGTGATAATACAAGTATAATAACTTTAATTTTTCTCGATGACGACGCATGGCCAGGTGTTCAAGTCCTGCGGTTTGCAGTAGGGCTGTTGGGGAAATATTCCAACTGTAATAATTAAAGATAAATCTAGCAGCTTTGCGTTGGACATTTTCTATTTTAAGTTTGTTACTTTTGGTCCAGGGATCCCACACTGCCGCAGCGATTAGCCACCAGCCGTCTCTCCGCCGCCCGAGGCGGGAGAAAGGGAAAGAGAGCGACGCGGGATGCCGCGCAGACGCCACGGCGGGAATCTAGCAGGCTTCCCACAAAGGCAAAGGGTGGATGCAGCTGGCAAAGAACAGGGTTAATTGGAGATTCATGAGAGAGGCCTTTGCCCTGCAGTCCATGGGCGTAGTAAGGTTGATGAGGATGATGATAATGATGATAGTCTGTTGAGTCACGGGCGTGGTCGGCGCTAACGTGGTCGCGGAAGTGCGGTGCTTCAACGCCGGCATCAGCCGGGCACGCCATATTGCCGCTAACAAAGCTAGACTTGGCTACTCCGGCTGACGACCTGTGGTTCCCGGCGAAACAACCGGGCCTCTGACCGCGAGGGACGCTATTTTATCGGTGCCCAGAGCAGGGCGCTTGCTTTGTTTGCAGTGTAGGTTGTGCTTGAGCTTCGATTTGCGCGGTTTTATGTACATGATGTCGTGTCCTTGAAAAATACGTGATGCGTGTGCGGTCTCTCTCTGCACGGCGTGGCTGAACAGACCACTGCTCATATAAGCAACATCACAGGTGGGTTGTGGGCGCTCGCTCTAGGAATTGTTCCGTGATAACTGAAGAAGCAGCGGCCCACTGGTTAAAGCTAGATCACGGTGTCTTTGAACGCGAAGCTACGAACAGAATTTTAACTAGGAAGATAACACATGTTCTAGATCATGGTGTCGTGTAGAAACAATTGAACTTCTTATGCTAGAACGTGACAGTAGTCATCCGGATGTCTTATTTGGCTCAGTCACTCTTCCTTTGGCAGTAGGATTTAGACATAAAAATGTGAAGTTAATGAATCTGGGTTAGTAGCTAACAAAAAGCAATTTGAAGATTGGTGGATCAAAAGGAGAGCCATGCAGTAAGGTGACAAGCGCGCGAGTAAAAATTGTGTTTAAAGAAAAATGGCGCATTCATAGGTTCTGCCGCTATATCTGACGGATTGCCTGAAAAAATGTTTAAAAAAATACCAGCGTGTGGAAACTGCGACAGCCCCGTTTCAAAGGCGACGCTCCTTAGTTCCGTCCTGGCATATATCCAGGGGGTATCCTGAATGGAGGCGGTTGGTGCTTCTGGAGGGCGTTGGCTTAACTCTTAGGGTTTACAAAAAGACGTTGCAACAGTGGTATATTTCTCGCAGTAAAACGCAATAAAGGTGACTTGACTGACAACACTGAATGGGATTAGTTGCGCGTACCTCTGCAGTCTCCATATCATCAATGTTTGAGGGATAGCGCCTTTCTTTTTTCCAACCATGCTCCCGATAACAGCTCCTTGTCGCGTGCTATCCAGTCACTGCTGCGCATTCAGCGCTTACCCTGCCCCTGCACATGGTACAATATGTCGCAACGTTGACCGGTTTAGAAAAGTGCTGGTATGCAAGTATTCAAGGTGTCGCTCATTCAGGCACCGCCCTGTCTGCCTGACCTCGGGTCCTGTACATTGTATTCATCAGCCCTGTATGGCGCGATCGATGACGATTTCATTTGAATTAGACAGCCTGGACAAAGAGCCCCATGGCTAACGTGCCGGGTCGAAGAAGAAAACAAATCATGAAGGAGCTAGACACCGCAGCGGACACGGGACAGAGAAAGAAGACGACACTCTGTCCCGTGTCCGCTGCGGTGTCTAGCTCCTTCATGTCTCACCAACTGGCCTACACATCTACCCTCCTAAAAAAACAAATCAGTCGCAGGGTTTGCAGTGCAGGTGGCGCTGTGTAAGATGCCGCGCCCCAGATATCTCTCTCATCATGCTCCCTGGAGGGGGAGCGATATAGTAGGCGTCAGTAAAGCCTCAGGGGCAGTTTTCCCGGCACGGTAACTATGGTGTGACGCCTGTTTACTACATGGTGTCAGAAGTGGCAGAAATACAAGTTTCTGTGAAGACTCTATCCTCATTAAGTGTTTCCCGCTCGTCTCTGCCATTGTCGCTCAGTGCCAGTCATGAATCACGACGCAAGAGTCGTTCTCCCGGCACCAGCCGATGCCGCAACGACAGCTCCGCCAATTGTCCAAGGCTTAGCAGCTCAGCTCCATGCACCGCCGCCTTTTGACTTGGAAAACCCAAGCGCCTGGCCTGCGTGGCTTCTTCAATTCGAAGACTATGTGTTCGCTACGGGGCTCTACGCAGCACTTCCCAAAGTCCAGGTACGCTCAATGCTTTACTGCATGGGACCGAAGGCGCGCGAGATTCTCGCATCGACCACGGTCGGGAAAGCCTACTGCAAGAATGTTGCAGCCGTTAAAAAAGCTTTCTCTGATCACACCCGCTCAACAAATTTTACGAGTCGGCTCACTTTCATCGCCGTACCGAGTAGGCCGGGGAGACAATTGACACGTTTTTCACTGCTCTCAAAACGTTGGTGAAGCGTTGCAACCATTCGTCACCGCAGAAGTCGAAGCGAGGCTTGTACGTGACCGGTTTGTGGTTGGGTTGACCGATCGGAAGCTCTCCGACCAACTCTGTCGAAACCGCAGATGACTCTGGAAGAAGCCCTCACACAGTCCAGACAGCACAAAGACGCTGAAAACGAGCGTAAAGCCCGTGACAGTGTGAATTCGTCGTCGGCACTTGCCGTGGACGCGACTCGCTTTCGCAAAAGCAAATCGGAGCCCCAGAAGCATGCTCATACGTATGTTCATGCTCATACGTACATGGTTCACATCCGCGCACCGAATGCTCGTCGCTCAGTTTGGAATTTATGCTATAAAAACGGTCACTTCGAAAGCGTCTGTCTTAAAAAGGAGCGTTCTTCGGAGAAGCAACGACAGACGCCTTCCGCGAGCTCCATAGAACTGCATGCTGTGACAGCAAGGCGCCCCAAAGCCAAGTAGGTCGAGGTGCAGGTGAATGGCACACAACTGAATTTCAAGGTGGACAGTGGTGCTGATGTCTCCGTTGTACCCAGTACGTTTTCCGGATTGCCGTCGCGTCTTGAAGCGCAAGAACGTGAACTCAAGGTCCCAGGTGGTCAACCACTAGTAGTCCTGTGGACGTTCACAGCTACTCTAAAGTGAAAATGCACGTCATCCATAAAGAAACTGTATGTGGTGTGTTCGCAGCTTGTACCGTTACTAGGGTTCCCCGCAATTCAAGCACTCGGAGTTATCAAGTTCGCGGATGGCGTCAGCGATAGAGAGAAGAGAAACTGAGACTGTTCTGTCACTGAGAGTAACGCTCAGCAATTGTTCCAGGGTCTGGGTGAACTTCGTTAACCTTATACCATCTGCCTGAAGCCGGATGCGGTGCCATATTCACTCAACGTTGCAAGGAGGGTCCCGATCCCTCTCCGCCAGGTCGTTAAATCATAACTCGACAAAATGAAAGCCAGTGAGTTATACGCGAGATCACAACTCTTACGCCATGGTGTGCCCGTCTGGTCGTGGTGCCTAAACCTTCTGGTAGCTATCGTCTGTGCGTCGACCTGACGAAACTCAACAGAGTCGTTCTCCGGGAGCGGCACGTGCTCCCAACACTTGAAGAGGTTCTGGGTTTGCTGGGAAATGCTAAGGTGTTCTCAAAGCTGGATGCTACCTCCAGCTTCAACCAAGTGAAGCTGGTAGAAGAAAGCCAAGAGCGGACAATCTTTACAACGTCTTTAGGGCGCTGTTGTTTTGCTCGACTCCAGTTTGGAATAACCTCTGCGCCCGAGTACTTCCAGCGACAGATGTCATATATTCTCGAAGGGCAAGAGTGAACGGTCAACATGATCGATGACTTGTTAGTGTTCGGCAGCAATCGCAAGGAGCATGACAAAAGACTGGCTGAAGTATTCTACCACCTTAAGAAAGCTAGAGTCACTTTGAACAAGGAAAAATGCAAGTTCGCAGTATCGAGTGTTGACTTTCTGGGAGTAGTAGTGTCAGCAAATGGCATTTCACCCGATCCGACAAAAGTTGAACCTGTCTAGAAAATGGAGCCACCCGCTGATGTCGGAGGTGTCCGTAGGGTTCTATACTCCGTTTGATACATCAGGTGCAACGCTGTGAAAGTTACGGAAGTTGTCCGGACGGGAAAAGAAAGGGAGGCGTGTTACTCCGCCCTTGTAACACGCCTCTAGCTTTGACATGCACTAGCTTTGACAACATTGCACATGATGTTTGAAACGGAGTATAGGCATGGTAAACCCTGTAGCAAGGTTCCTGCCTAACGGCGCGAGTGGCAACGGCGTATCGTCAGCGGCGATCATCTCCTGCTTCGGCGGCACAAACAGCGGGGTCCTCTGGGCAGCTGCGAAGAGCTTGTGCTTCGACGGCGAGAGCACAGGGCTTATCGTCGTCGGCGATGATCTTCTGCTTCGGCGGCACTAACGGCAGGGTCCTCTGGGCAGCAGCAAAGAGCTTTTGCTTCGGCGGCGCGAGTAGCAGGGTCTTATCGTCGGCGGCGAACATCTGCTTCGGCAGTACGAACGGCAGGATACTCTGGGCAGCTGCAAAGAGTTTTTGCTTCGGGAACGCGAGTAGCAGGGTCTAATCATCGGCGGCGAAGATCTGTTTCGGCGGCACAAACGGTAGGGTTCTCTGGGCAGCTGCAAAGAGCTTTTGCTTCGGCGGCGCGAGTAGCAGGGTTTTATCGTCGGCGGCGAAGATCTGCTTCGGCGGCAAAAACGGCAGGGTCCTCTGGGCAGCTGCGAAAAGCTTCTGCTTCGGGAGCGCGAGTAGGAGGGTCTAATCAACGGCGGCGAAGATCTGCTTCGGCGGCACACACGGCAGGGTTCTCTGGGCAGCTGCAAAGAGCTTTTGCTTCGGCGGCGCGAGTAGCAGGTTCTTATCGTCGGCGGCGAAGATCTGCTTCTGCAGCACAAACGGCAGGGTCCTCTGGACAGCTGCAAAGAGCTTTTGCTTCGGGAGCGCGAGTAGCAGGGTCTAATCATCGGCGGCGAAGATCTGTTTCGGCGGCACAAACGGTAGGGTTCTCTGGGCAGCTGCAAAGAGCTTTTGCTTCGGCGGCGCGAGTAGCAGGGTTTTATCGTCGGCGGCGAAGATCTGCTTCGGCGGCAAAAACGGCAGGGTCCTCTGGGCAGCTGCGAAAAGCTTCTGCTTCGGGAGCGCGAGTAGGAGGGTCTAATCAACGGCGGCGAAGATCTTCGGCGGCACACACGGCAGGGTTCTCTGGGCAGCTGCAAAGAGCTTTTGCTTCGGCGGCGCGAGTAGCAGGGTTTTATCGTCGGCGGCGAAGATCTGCTTCGGCGGCAAAAACGGCAGGGTCCTCTGGGCAGCTGCGAAAAGCTTCTGCTTCGGGAGCGCGAGTAGGAGGGTCTAATCAACGGCGGCGAAGATCTGCTTCGGCGGCACACACGGCAGGGTTCTCTGGGCAGCTGCAAAGAGCTTTTGCTTCGGCGGCGCGAGTAGCAGGGTTTTATCGTCGGCGGCGAAGATCTGCTTCTGCAGCACAAACGGCAGGGTCCTCTGGGCAGCTGCGAAACGCTTCTGCTTCGGGAGCGCGAGTAGGAGGGTCTAATCATCGGCGGCGAAGATCTGTTTCGGCGGCACAAACGGTAGGGCTCTCTGGGCAGCTGCAAAGAGCTTTTGCTTCGGCGGCGCGAGTAGCAGGGTTTTATCGTCGGCGGCGAAGATCTGCTTCGGCGGCAAAAACGGCAGGGTCCTCTGGGCAGCTGCGAAAAGCTTCTGCTTCGGGAGTGCGAGTAGGAGGGTCTAATCAACGGCGGCGAAGATCTTCGGCGGCACACACGGCAGGGTTCTCTGGGCAGCTGCAAAGAGCTTTTGCTTCGGCGGCGCGAGTAGCAGGGTTTTATCGTCGGCGGCGAAGATCTGCTTCGGCGGCAAAAACGGCAGGGTCCTCTGGGCAGCTGCGAAAAGCTTCTGCTTCGGGAGCGCGAGTAGGAGGGTCTAATCAACGGCGGCGAAGATCTGCTTCGGCGGCACACACGGCAGGGTTCTCTGGGCAGCTGCAAAGAGCTTTTGCTTCGGCGGCGCGAGTAGCAGGGTTTTATCGTCGGCGGCGAAGATCTGCTTCGGCGGCAAAAACGGCAGGGTCCTCTGGGCAGCTGCGAAAAGCTTCTGCTTCGGGAGCGCGAGTAGGAGGGTCTAATCAACGGCGGCGAAGATCTTCGGCGGCACACACGGCAGGGTTCTCTGGGCAGCTGCAAAGAGCTTTTGCTTCGGCGGCGCGAGTAGCAGGTTCTTATCGTCGGCGGCGAACATCTGCTTCTGCAGCACAAACGGCAGGGTCCTCTGGGCAGCTGCGAAGAGCTGTTGCTTCGGCGGAGCGAGTAGCACGGTCTTATCGTCGGCGGCGATTATCTTCTGCTTCGGCGGCACAAACGACAGGGTCCTCTGGGCAGCTACGAAGCGCTTTTGCTTCGGCAGCGAGTAACAGGGTTTTATATTCGGCGTCGAAGATCTGCTTCTGCAGGACAAACGGCAGTGTCCTGTGGACAGCTGCGAAGAGCTTTTGTTCCGGAGGTGCGAGTAGGAGGGTCTTATCGTCGGCGGCGCAGGTCTGCTTCGGCGGCACAAACGGGAGTGCCCTCTGAGCAGCTGAAAAGAGCTTGTGCTTTGTCGACGCGAGTGGCAAAGATTTATCTTCGGCGGTGTCCTCTTCTGCTTTCCCGGCGTGAATAGCAGGGTCTCCTCGGCAGCTGCGAAGGGCTTGTGGGTCCACGGCGCGAGTGGCAAGGGTTTATCGTTGGCGGTGTCCATATGCGTTCGCGGCGCGAACAGCAGGGTCCTCCCGGCAGGTGCGAAGGGCTTGTGCTTCCACTGCGCGAGCGCAAGGACTTGTCGTCGGCGGCGATCATGTCCATCGGCGGCACAAACGGCAGGGTCCTCTCGGCAGTTGCGAAGAGTTTTTTCTTCGACAGCAGTTCATGCGAGAAGGGTTCATAATCGGCGACGATCACCTGCATTGCCGCCGCAAACGGCAGTGCGCTCTCGGCAGCTGCGAAGAGGTTGTGCTTTGACGGCGCGAGATCCAAGGGCTTATCGTTAGCGGCGATCATCTTCTGCTTTGGCAGCACATGAGGCAGGGTCCTCTCGGCAGCTGCGAAGGCCTTGTGCTTCGATTGCGCGAGCTCTATCGTTTATCGTTGGCGGCAATGATATGCTTCGGCATCACAAACTACAGGGTCCTCTGGGCAGCTGCAATGAGCTTTTGCTTCGGTGGCGCAAGTAGCAGGGTCTTATCGTCGGCGGCGATGATCTGCTTCGGCAGCACAAACAGCAGGGTCCTCTCACCAGCTGCGAAGAGCTTTTTCTTCGGCGGAGCGAGTAGCACGGTCTTATCGTCGGCGGCGATTATCTTCTGCTTCAACGGCACCAACCACAGGGTCCTCTGGGCAGCTACGAAGAGCTTTTGCTTCGGCGGCGAGTAGAAGGGTCTTATCTTCGGCGTCGAAGGTCTGCTTCTGCAGGAGAAACAGCAGCATCCTGTGAACAGCTGCGAATAGCTTTTCCTTCGGCGGTGCGAGTAGGAGGGTGTATTCGTCGGTGGCGACCGTCTTTTGCTTCGGCAGCACAAACGGCAGGGTATTGTGGACAGCTGCGAAGAGCTTTTGGTTCGGCGGCGCGAGTATCAGGGCCTTATCGTCGGCGGCGAAGATCTGCTTCGGCGGCACAAACGGGAGGGCCCTCTGAGCAGCTGAAAAGATCTTGTGCTTTGTCGGCGCGAGTGGCAATGGTTTATCTTCGGCGGTGTCCTCTTCTGCTTTCGCGGCGTGAACAGCAGGGTCCCCTCGGAATCTGTGAAGGGCTTGTGCGTCCACGGCGCGAGTGGCAACGGTTTATCGTCGGCGGTGTCCAAATGCGTTCGCGATGTGAACAGCAGGGTCCTCTCGGCAGCTGCGCAGGGCTTGTGCTTCGACTGCGCGAGCGGAAGGGCTTATCGTTAGCGGCGATCATCTGCTTTGGCGTTACATGAGGCAGGGTCCTCTCGGCAGCTGCGAAGACCTTGTGCTTCGAGGGCGCGAGCTCTATCGTTTATCGTCGGCGGCAATGATCTGCTTTCGCGGCACAAACGGCAGGGTCCTCTAGGCAGCTGCGAAGAGCTTATGCTTCGGCGGCGCGAGTAGCAGGGTCTCATCGTCGGCGGCGAAGATCTGCTTCGGCATCACAAACAGCAAGGTCAACTGGGCAACTGCAAAGACCTTTTGCTTTGGCGGAACGAGTAGCAGGGTCTTATCGTCGGCGGCGATGATCTTCTGCTTCGGTGGCACAAACGGCAGGGTTCTCTGGGCAGCTGCAAGAGAGAGACCACATTCCTCATGAAAAAAGGAAAGGGGGAACGGCGCGTGCAGTAACCTCTCTCCAGAGGAGGAAATGGTCGTCGCGCCGCTTTGAAGAGAGGGAATTAGAGCTTGTCCTTCGACGGCGCGAGTGGCAAGGGTTTATCTTCGGCAGTGCCCATCTGCGTTCGCGGCGTGAACATCAGGGTCCTCTCGGCAGCTGCGAAGGGCTTGTGCTTCGACGGCGCGAGCGCAAGGTCTTATCGTCGGCGGCGATCATGTGCATTGGGAGCACGAACGGCAGGGTCCTCTCGGCAGCTGCCAACAGTTTTTGCTTCGCCAGTAGGCCGAGCGAGATGGGTTCATAATCGGCAGCGATCACCTGCATTGGCGGGACAAACGGCAGTGCGCTCTCGGCAGCTGCGAAGAGCTTTTGCTTCGCCGGCGCGAGTAGCAGGGTCTTATCGTCGGCGGCGATGATCTGCTTCGGCGGCACAAACAGCAGGGTCGTCTGGGCAGCTGCGAAGAGCTTTTGCTTCGGGAGCGCGAGTAGCTGGGTCTAATCATCGGCGGCGAAGATCTGCTCCGGCGGCACAAACAGCAAGGTCCTCTGAGCAGCTGCGAAGAGCTTTTGCTCGGTGGCACGAACGGCAGGGTCCTCTGGGCAGCGGCAGAGCTTTTGCTTCGGCGGCGTGAGTACGAGGGTCTTATCGCCGGCGGCGATGATCTGCTTCGGAGGAACAAACGGCAGGGTCCTCTGGGCAGCTACGAAGAGCTTGTGCTTCGGCGGCGCGAGCGCAAGGGCTTATCGTCGTGTGCGATCATCTTCTGCTTCGGCGGAACAAACGGCAGGGCCCTCTGGGCAGCTGCGAAGAGCTTGTGCTTCGGCGGCGAGAGCGCAAGGGCTTATCGTCGTCTGTGATCGTCTTCTGCTTCGGCGGAACAAACGGCAGGGCTGCGAAGAGCTTGCGCTTCGGCGGCGCCAGCGCAAGGGCTTATCGTCGCCTTCGATTATCTTCTGCTTCGGCAGAACAAACGGCAGAGTCCTGTGGGCAGCTGCAAAGAGCTTTTGCTTCGGCGGTGGGAGTGACAGGGTCTTATCGTCTGCGGCGATGATCTCACCATAACAACTATAATAAGCTGATGAGTTTCAACACTTGGGTTATAAATTAAAACTTGCCTTTATTTCTGAAACTTTTACCAGCGCTGCGACGGGGAACAAGAGACGAAAGGACAAGCCTCACCAACAACTGAAAGTTCATTGATTTCCATAATGCACGGGCCTTGTTGCGTGCCCTCAGCTGCTACTTGATAAAGTTTAATCCGTTTTTTACCTAAGAGAACGAGGCAACGAAGACTTTGTTGCGACCTCAGCACTGTCACATTAACGCAGGTTGCATTCCAAGCATCGGGAATAGCAAGATCACTTCCCTTGAAGATTACCTATAGGCTAGACTCTCTACCGAAGAATAATTATTAACGTAAATTGGAAGTGCAGGGTGAATAATAGGCCATCTAAATTTTAATGCGAAGTTTTAGATTTTTATTTTACTCAAAGCTATACCGTTTCATGACATAAGATGGCTACGCTGTTCCAACATGATCTTAGAAAGTGGTGACACAGACTGCTGTTGAGAAGCATCGGATGTGGGGTAGGTGTGCTTCGTGCACGGTAGGTTAACATTATGGCGCTGAATACGCTACCATTGGATGGTATACTCTAGACACTGCCCTTAGTTTAAGGCAGTGGCAATAAATAATGAGAAGTTTTTGCCTACACTCCATTCATACAACCAAATCTAATAGGTTTAATAGGCAGCACTTGCATAGGTGTCAGTTTTTTAAAAATAGATTTGCTGAACTCATTCAAGAACTACAATAAAACTATTTTCACCCACGTGTTTTTAGGACACCGTATTGCAAACAATAGAAGAGGCAGGCGGAGCTGAGACTCACACCAACACGTCGACAATCACGTTTGTCATGAACGATGCAAAATAAATTATTTTCATGAAAAATCTGCATAGTAGCCTAGGTAAGGAAACAATGATATATACGTTGCCAACTCAAGCGGTCGAGCACATAACTAGAGGAGCCACAATAGTGCATGTCTGAAGCATGCATGGGATGTAAAAATGGTAAAAATGTAGCAGCTGACAAATTACTCAAATGTTCAACAATGCGCACAATGGTAACGGGTCGTGCAGTAGACGGCGACCGTGAGCTGACAACCAACAATATGATATGAAAGGGTCATGTCAGACGCAAATGGTTTTAATGCGTTAATGGTCTGTTGTATACAGTGAGCAAACAAATGATGCCGGTTTAACCTTGCATAAGACTACACGGTTGCCGTGAAATGCACTAGAGAAAGCGTTATCACAGTGCCTTTTATAGACCAAGCCAGCGCAAATTTTCCTTAGCATTTTGCCTACATACAGAAAACAAAACGCTTCATGCAGGGCCTTCAGTCAGCTAGATTTGACACTCGGCAAGTGCTTCGGGTTAAACGGCACACAGACAGCGATAGCAATCTGTATGCCACCGTTAAATCACATTTATAACGTTGCTTTCGCTACTGGGGACTTTCCGAGAGAAATGCAAGTCGCAAAATTTAGTTACTGCCAATCACAAAGAAGGCGACACATCAGATTTATAAAATTACTGGCCCATCTTGATCCTGCCTGTGTTATCGAAGGGTTCAGGAAAAATTACGTGTTCCAGAATAACTGAATTTTTAGGTAAGCAAGCTGTCCTGCCGGACCAACAGTTTGGCTTTAGACAAAAATCGGCAGAGACAGCTTTGATTAAACAAAGAGAACTATTTATTAAAGGCTTTGAGAATAAATGCCTCGTCCGTGGCATTTATGTCGATTTTTCAGAGGCATGTGACTTGCTAAACCATAATCTGCTGCTACAAAAGCTGGAACACTACGGAATTAGAGGAGCCACTTTGTCTCTGCTAAAATCATACTTAGCTCAACGCAGACAAATGGTTGCTCAAAATAACAAGTTATCGAGCCTTGAGCCATTTCTCTCTGGTGTTCCCCAGGGCAGCATAATGGGGCCCTTATCACTCCTTGTTTACATCAATGACATCTTTTTAACCCCTGCTGGTGACCTTGTGGGCTTTGCGGTCGATATTACAGCACTGTTGTCGGGGAACACAGAAGCCGAATTATTTTCGCGAGCCAATAAGTTCCTGGAGTATCTTCACGAGTGGTCAAGAAATAACCATCTGAAAGTGAATTCCTAAAAGACGAAGATCGTTTTATTTCAAACAAGAAACAAAACTGCTCTCACCAACTTTACCCTATCACTAGGAGGAAAAACATTTGCATGCAAAACATAAAATGCTTAGCAGTACTGATGTTCTCAGAGTGTCTCACCTAGGACGAGCAGGTCAATCATGTTCGAAAAAATCTAAATCGCTTCAACAGGCTTATTTGCCAACATAGGGATACTTCCGTCTTAAGTAAAGGTCCTCATTTATCAAGCATTCTTTCTCCAATCACTTACTGCCTCACAGTTTGGAGAGCGACGACCCAGCACAACATATCCAAACTAATAACAGCCCAAAGCGGGCAATTAGACAAATAGCAAACGTATCGTGGCATACCAACACACATCTATACTTCATTAAATTTGGCATTTCAAAGATAAAATTTACCATACCTTTAATCACGAAGTTATTCCTATCACACGCGCTCATTGTATTTCCCGCAACTGTCACCCTATCGCCGTCTACCCTGTGAATGCCCGCACCGAAACATATCGCCGGTCTTTTTTCTCAAAATATCCCGAGACTGGAATGGCCTTCCATCCGAAGTGGCAACCATCATCTACTTCATCAAATTTAAACCGCCATCGAAGATCATCTGTATTCATGCAAAATGACTTTTCAGCCACCCTTCATGTAATGTCCCTTGTGGTACTTTAAAGAACAAATAAATAAAATACATAAACATACACAGGCGAACGGTGAACCGGAAGGAGTAGAAAAACCAGTAAGGAGTTCGGCATGCAGGCTGTCTTGGCGAACATCAGCTTGAACTTGGAAGCGTTAGCTCCCCTGTCCAAAAAACTAGATGGGATTGAGTGCTCTATCGCCCTTCTTTCATCCAAATAGGATGAAATTCTTAATAAATTCAAGTTACAAGATGATGATTTGAAGCAACTGAACAAGCGTGTCGAACAGATCGAGAGAGATGACAGTAAGGACACGGCGACACTTAAGAGCCGCAGTAAATGAACTTGAACGACGAGGATGACGTCCCAACTTAAAAGTCCATCGCCTCTCTGAAAGCGAAAATGAGTATTTCATGAGCAAAATCAATGAAGTTGCAAAAGCAATTCTGGTACCTGAGCTGGCCATGAGATCTTTAGGGGCATTTCACAAGCTTCCCTCTAACAAGGCAAAGTGCCAGCTGTCATTGTTCGGTTTCTTCAACAGGGTGACAAAGATCTCTGGCTCACCAAAAGTAAGAAAGTAAAAGAAGTTCTTGACCCTGTGTACTTTGCTGAAAACTTGACGCAAGCAGACAAGGACCTGCTTTATGCAACATGGGCCAAGGAGAATGCATACAAGAACGTCTGGTAGAAGAAGGGGAAGGTTCTTGTCCGTAAAATCCCGGGTTCGAACCCGACCGCGGCGGCTGCGTTTTTATGGAGGGAAAATGCTAAGGCGCCCGTCTTCTGTGCGATGTCAGTGCACGTTAAAGATCCCCAGGTGGTCAAAATTATTTCGGAGCCCTCCATTACGGCACCTCTTTCTTCCTTTCTTCTTTCACTCCCTCCTTAATCCCTTCCCTTACGGCGCGGATCAGGTGTCCAACGCTATATGAGACATATCGCGCCTATTCCTTTCCCCAGAAACCAGTTAATAATACCAGCACCAGCACCAAGACCTTTGGGTTGTTCCTGGGCACCGAAAAATAAAGATTGATTGATTGATTGATTGATTATTATTATTATTATTATTATTTCTTTCCTAATAACTATTCTGTTTTTCGAAGTGACCGCCCTGAATCAGCTTTTAAACAAAAGGGAGGAGGAGTGCTCATTGCTATTGACAGTTCCGTGCAGTGCGTTCGGCGTTCCGACCTGGAAACCATCGAAGAATCTGTCTGGTTAGAGCTAACTTTAACTTGACATCAAAAACTCTTATTGGCAGCTTTCTATATTTCCCCTAATCTGCCTCCTCCTGCCTACGATGATGTACTACATTCTATTGAATATGTTATCACTTCTCATAGCAAGCACAAACTGCTCATTTTAGGGGATTTTAATACTCCAGGTATTAACTGGAATACCTTTACATATTCACACAACAATCATTATGTAGTTAGTAAGTGCAACCGGCTTTTAGATTTCATAGCTTTTAACACCTTGCAGCAACACAATTTAATTGAAAACTGTTGTGGTAATGTTCTTGACATTTGTTTATCTAATTTTGAAAATGTTCGTGTCTCGACATCTGACATCTCACTTACTCGCTGTGACAAATTTCATCCTCCAATTCTAATAACGGCTTCGGTTTCTGTCCCACCTTCTGCTAATTCAAATCGTGAGGGGAATTCCCCCCGTTTCGCTTATGCACTTGGCGACTATGTTGGTCTCTTCGGTTTTTTCTCTTCTGTCGACTGGTCCGTCTTAAACGAAATCAGCGATGTTGACGAACAAGTCAGTCGCTTCACTGAAATAGTTCTCAATGGTATGCGCCAGTACATACCTGTGCGCACTCCTACTCGTAGCAAGTTTCCGTTCTGGTTTTCCAAGGAACTTAGAACAGCGCTGAAACTTAAGGAGCGGGCCCACCATAAAGCGAAACGCCCTGGGCTGGATACATGGGCAGATGAATTTCGCCGCTTGCGTTCCCTTTGCAAACGCCTGTACAAGCGTGATCATGAGTCCTATCTTGAATATTTAGAGAATAGTGCCTCTAATCGTCCTACTGAATTCTGGAGATACGTTCGCAAACGCTCGAATAAATCTGATAGTCATATTCACTTAGTTGACTCTCATGGGAATGAAATTCGGAACGTCGCTGACGGCTTTGCTCAACACTTTTCCTCCGTGTACAAATCTCCACGTTGCGATTCCGTATGCCTTCCAGCTGGCGCACCTAATTCCGTTCTTCTTGACGAGAAGTTAGTAAGTGAGAGTCTTAAGTGTTTGAAACCATCTTTGTCCCCTGGACCTGATGGCATTCCAGCCGCCATAATAAAAGCCTTCAATAGTACCTTCGTCCCTGTTTTAACCACGATATTTAATAACTGTTTGAAAAATTCTGCCTTTCCCCGCGTGTGGAAAACGGCGCGTGTTTTCCCTGTCTTCAAATCAGGAAACAAATCTGATGTTTCGAACTACCGCCCCATTTCTCTTCTTTGTGCAACCTCTAAGCTTTTTGAATTAGCTTTGCACAAAGTACTTTCCTTCCACCTCAAACATGTAATCATACATAATCAGCATGGTTTCATAAAAGGTCGTTCTACTACAACTAACCTTGTGACTTTTATGACGTATACATCAGCTGAAGTCCTTCAGAGGAGTCAGGTAGACGCTGTGTACTGTGATTTGAGCAAAGCTTTCGACGTTGTTACTCACTCATTACTTCTTCAAAAGCTTCTGCTGCTTGAGATCGACGTTTCAATTGTAGCCCTCTTACGCAACTATCTTCTTGATCGGTCCTGCTTTGTCAGTGTAAATGGACAGACCTCATTTGTTTACACTCCAACCAGCGGAGTTCCTCAGGGCTCGGCATTAGGCCCGCTTCTGTTCTCTGTTTTTATCAATGACGTTTCCTCCGTGGTCAAAAACTCCTCGTTTCTCCTTTATGCGGACGATATAAAAATTTTCAAGGCAATACATACTCTTCATGATTGCTTGTCATTGCAATCGGACATATCCGCCTTCTCTGATTGGTGCTTGAAGAATGGGCTCACTCTCAATTCACCTAAAACCAAGGTTGTCTCATTTACGCGTAAAACGCACAGTCTTCTCTACTCTTATTCTGTGAATGGTAGGCCGCTGCCCAGGGTTGATGAAATTAATGACCTCGGCGTACTTTTCGACCGTAGCCTCAGCTTCTCCTCTCATACAAAACGCATTGCTCTACGGGCTATGCGTACACTCGGCTTCATCTGCAGGCTTTCGAGAGAGTTTCGATCCCAACTCCCTTTCTTAAAGCTCTACCTCTCCAAATGCTTGCCGCTTTTGGAATATGCGTCTGTTGTTTGGAGCGGCACTTGCCAGTCGAACTGTGAAAAAATCGACAGAGTTCAGATAAAGTTTTTACGCATATTTCAACATCGGTTTTCTTGCAAAACTTCTAGCTCTCATCCCAGACGGAGTAACTCACTGCAGCTTCCTTCTCTTAGCTGCCGTCGCGTGAGGGCAGATATAATTTTCTTGTATAAACTTCTTCATGGTCACATTCTATGCCCTCAGCTCCTAGCGCGTATCCTTTTGCGTGTACCGCGAAAGAGCATAAGGGAATTCAGACCATTTCAAGTTTCTGCGCTCCTGCACTCCCTCTCCCCTCTGGACAGAATGCAAAAGTTGTTTATTTCTCTTTGTCCTCACCTTGATATATTCGAAAATTCTCTCCCTTCCTTTATATTGAATGTCCGTGACGTTCCACTTTGAGCACTCTTTTTCTCATACATAACTTCCCCTTTCATGCATTTTGTCTTTACTACACTTGTGCGTTTGCACCGGTATTATATTGTTTTTTTCTCTCCTTAATTGTACATCACGTGTACTTGTTTTCATTAATATTATTTCTTTAATACTGTGTACTCACGCCTGATTGTCTGTAACGCGTTCACTAATTACATTTCTTATTGTGTATGATTGTATTTCTAGCTTGTATTTCAGAGATCTCTTATTCGTTCATATTAGTATTGGCTTTATTCTTGTTTGTATTTTGATGTATGCTGTACTTGGCTGTTATCGGTAGTTCTTGTGTTCATTCTATTTGTTTATTGTTTTATTAGTTATTTATATGTCTGTTGCCTGTTCTAGCTGTTTTCATTTACCGCTGTTCTCGCTGTTTCCTTGTTCTCGCTTTTTTGTTTCATGCTTGCTGTCGCGCCTAGTTTATGTGTCTTTTTTTTCTATCGCCTTGACTGCTGCATTACCTCCCCTGAGTGTCTTCCTTTGTAGTGAAATAAATGTACATTTTGTGCGTGTGAATGGTGTACCAGCACCAAGACCTTTGGGTTGTTCCTGGGCACCGAAAAAATAAAGATTGATTGATTATTATTATTATTATTACTATTATTATTATTATTATTATTATTATTATTATTATTATTATTATTATTATTATTATTATTATTATTATTATTATTATTATTATTATCCGTAAAGACGACGGGCTCACTGCCTGTGTCATAAGAGAGCCAGGTGATCTCGAGAAATTGGATAAGTGGCCTTTGAACGGTGCAAGCCTCAGAAATGTATAGCCATGGCTACTTCATCTACAAACCCGTCCGATCTTAGCTCACTACTTCAGGGGAAAAGTCCCTTTCCCTTGACTTTTCATTTAAACATGCAGTCTGCATGAAAAATATGACAAGGTTTGTGTTTTACTTGCTGATTTCAGTATCACCTTTACAGCAATTACGCTTACTGCGACATGGTTTACTGACGATGGTGTTTTCACCCTATATGGATACAACACATTTTTCTTGAACCGAAACGCGAGGAGAGGAGGAGGTGTTTGTCTTTCTTTAAAACATGACATGAACTACGAATATATAGATGACTTTTCCATATGCACACCTGCTGTTGAGGCTGTTTGTTTAAAGTGTGGTACCTATTTCTTTACTGTCGTGTGTAGACCACCTGATAGCAACATTGAAGAATTTTTGCGTATCTAGGTGGCCTTTTCTCGTTTCTCAATGACCACCGTTACACGCTCATACTCGGGGTGACCCCAACATTGACATGTTAACAGAAACCTAAAAAACGATTGAATTATCAGCACTTTTGAATTCACATTTCTTAATCAATGGTATATCTATTACCAAGCGCGTCACTGTTACTAGCGCAACAGTGATTGATCTGTTTATAACCAACATGTCGGAAGAATGGATTTTCGCCCGTACAATTTTCGTGGCTTCAGCATAAGGTACGTACGTGACTCTGGTTAAAATTGTTCAGGAGATAAAGGGAAGCAGAAACGGTTTGCAAATCGCATGTAACGCTGTGGTTGGAAAAAAGGGACTTTGAAAATCATGTGTGTAAATTTTTTCTCGATTCTCTCCGCAAAAATAGCTGCAAGCGCATCTTAACAACTCGCCGTCGTCGCTTCCGGAAGCGCCGGATGGGGGGACGGCAAACAGGCAGAACTGGCGGAAGTGACGCCATTCACGGATAGTCAGATACAGCTGAGGAAGTTGCAATAGCGCTCGCTTGCGTTCGAACGAAAGCAAACATCATAATCAGCGATAGCAAAACAGCTGTCTGGAATTTTTGCAAAGAGAGGTCTCGAAAGAGGCAATGAAAATTTTAGCGGAAAACAAAATTTTAGTAAGTCCTGAATTGAACCGTAAAATTACGATAATTTGGACCCCCTCACACGAATCAGTCTCCGACAATGAGGCGGCACACGCGTTAGCCCGAGCTCTCTACTTCTGGGTAACCGTGGCGCCGTCCGACCGTCGGAGACTGGACGAGCGCGCAGAAATCTACACTGAAGTCGTCGAGCACTATACAATTGGACGAAAGTCTCTGCCACCACCGGACCGAGCTTTAAGCAACAGAGAGGCTGTCGCTTGGCGACGGCTGCAAGCTGGGAATTTCCCAAATCCAGTCTAGTTGTTCCTCACGCGAATAGAAGATAGACATGATCATAAATCGAAAATCTGTGGAGAAAGGGGCACATATAATCTGACAATGCCCTGACTACCCAGGCGTCAGGAAGGACATTAAAAGTAGTGATGCCTACTGGCGACGAAAGCCGCCTGGCGACGGAAGCCGCAAAGAATACCTGTAACTTCACCTGTCTTTAGTCGCGGATGCCCCGTCCCCCGCCCCTTCAGCCTGCGTGCCGGGGGCGGGGAGTAGGGGGCCTCCTACAGCGGTGGAAATAAAGTTCTTCGGCCTGCCGTCCGGCTTCGCTTGCTCCACTGCGGCCCGCGCTTTGGTGAACGACAGATCAACGTAACATTCTGCCAGTGCTGTTTGCTTTCTCTGGTTCAGGCATTCTGTGTAATGCTTGAAGCCTGTATATAAACCAGTTTTCTTACGGTACTTCCTTCGAACAGCGCTCAGCGCACAGTTTGTAGAATCCGCCGGTTGTTCTCCCCCAGCCTCTTGCACGTTAACCAGACAAACTGGCGGTGCGCAGCAAGCCGAAACTGCCAGCACACAATATGTGCATCAGTATTTCTCTTTTTTCGTACTATTACTTCCTTACAAGTGGGTAAACTTTTTGCCTTTTCCAGCTGGTTCACGTCCATGCTGAGCTAAAGCCACTTCCAGCAATGCTGTACTGAGGCACACAGTCTTGAACTCTTCTGGGCTCGTTACGCACTGTGTGCCTTATTCCTTTTTCCTGATTTCTTGCACCTCCTTGCAGCACCAAGCAACAATCTTAATCTTCTATCAGCGCGCAGAACATGAATCTGTAACTAATTGAGCAAGAACCTGTTATATCAATCAGCCTTGTATACTTGAAGAAAGCAAGCATTTGCATTCATGAACGCTTGGCTATGGCAGACGGCCTACAATGGGGCCAGAATTCATGCAAATTTGTCCTTGAGTCAGAACGGCAAAGTTGTTGAGCCGCAGTATGCATATATCTGTCACAAGTAATTCTGCTGGTTATATCGATACGCAACAGCAGCAACTATATCTCGCAGCGCTGCGAGCTCCGAAACGCAGCCATGGTTTCTGTTCAAAAGAGTGTTCAGCATCCGAAAAAGAAAACAACGTACGAAGGTGAGGCACCAACAGCAAGTGCAGAAGTTTCGTGGTTTAACCGTAGCCCGAACATGCGACAGAAGGAATACCGCTCACGAGAGCTTCATCCCGGTCGCCTCGTCTCTTGGCGCTGCAGTAGAGCAGTGAACCCACCCCAACTCATCCAGTTTGGCATTTTTTCTAATTGTAAAAACCTTCGGGTGTAATTAGGCACGTATAATTAAATGAAAAACAAATGCTTTACCTTGCGCGACTTGTGTAAGCATGCCGGTGATCTGAATTCGATCATGTTTACAGGCGTTACATGAAGTTGGTGGCCAGGATTTTATGCGAAAGCGGTACACCACAACGTTTCGACCCAATTTCTGTTTTTTTAATTGCCATTTGCACATGCACCTACATAAAAGATGTGCACGCGCATGCACCTACGCAAAACATACGTATCAGTCGAGCGCCGCGGCGGCTCAGTGGTCATGGCGCTCGTATGCTGACCCGAAAGACGTGGATTTGATCCCGGCCGCGGCGGTCGAATTTCCATGAAGGCGGAATTCTGGAGGCCTGTGTACTATGCGATGTCAGTTCACGTTAAAGAACCCCAGGTGGCCGGAATTTTCGGAGCCTTTCGCTACGGTGTCCCTCATAGCCTGAGTCGCTTTGGGACGTTAAACCTCCATAAATCAAAAGAAATCGAGATTTCCAAGACGTGTCTCGACTTGACTTTCGCTGCCGGCGCACTCTGCGACGTCGTTGGTTCCGCCGTTTTCAGAAGCTGCTGATGGCTCGAATATATATGGTGAGTGTCCAAACTCTTCAACACTCCTTGAATTATCCATAATTTTCAAAACGTAGTTCTTAAGCCAGCTGAAGCAACGCGCTAAACGGCAACACCGTCGGTTCTGGCCGGAGATCCGAGTGGATGACGTCACGACGGTACCGGCCAATCGCAAACAGCGACGATAAACAGCTTTGGCCGAGGTTGAGCAGTTTCGCGCGGCTCCTTAGAGCCGTGCTGCGCATGCGCAAGGAGCAGTGATGTCACACGACGCACAGCAGGCGCGCTCCGCCGCCTCCGCGCGCGCCTCGCCGGTGTGTGCATTCCAGAGGAGTGACGTCATAGCTCGGCAGACGCACTGGCGCCGGCGCATGCCCGCTGGGGCAGAGGTAGAGGAGGTGTCGCCTCGCAGGGAATATATATATATATATATATATATATATACATCGAAGTATACGCTTCATTTAAGGAAACATTTTTATTTGACTCGACGTTTCGATCGGAGGACCGATCTTTTTCAAGAGTGACCATACAGTGCATGGGCGCGTGTTCTTATAGCATGGGACTTGACACACAGAAGGTTTAAAAAGAAAAGAAATAAAGGAAAGTAAAGAAAAGAAAAAAGGGGGGAAGGGGCGGCCTGGAGAACGGAACACAACTGACACCGATGGCATATTAGGGGAGCAAAGGTGCCGCGTCGCGCACCCGTGAACTCACTGCACACACACACACACACACACACGCACACACGAAGCGAAAGAGGGAGGCCGAGCTGGGTGCGTACGCGGCTACTGCGACAAGAAAAAAGAAAAAAGAAAAAGAGAGAGAGAAGCAAAAGCAGAGAAAAAGGGGAAAGCAAAGAAGAAACGTGGTGGGGCTTAACAAAAGAAGGGATGCGTCCGCCAATTGTGGGTTTCGGTATGCCTCTGTCCGCGTATGTGCGGCCCCGAGCGGCTCCGAAAGATGGCCCAGACGAGGCGGAACAGGTTGAGACCGCCCAAAGTGGCTCAACATGGTGACACGCGAGCCGCTAAAACCAGATGAGCTTCCCATAGGAGGAGGACCAGATGGAAAGGCTTGTTGACAGGAATGCAAAAAAACAAGAGATATAGCGCAGAGAAATTTCAAAAAAATAAAAAAATATATAAAAATGACAAAAAAAGAAGAAAGAGAAGGGGACATATGGCCTTCGCGGGACCAAAGAATGAGTTGAACGGAATGTCTTCAACGTTATCCTCAGTGCTCGCCGGCAATACTTGGCCCCATGGCAAGATCACCTACCATCAGAGAAGATTCACCGACCCGCCATGGAGCACAGCACCCGAATAACTGCCAGCTATTTTGAGGTCACAAGCAAAACCAATAAAGAAGCCGGGGCACCCACAACAGCGGATTTCCCGACCATTGCGGAAGCTTAACAGATAATTAAAATTAAACGGACAGCTTGGTTGCAGAACCGCCGTCAGAAGTGTCACCCGAAAAACACGTCAAGAATTTCCAGTGATGCCGGACGCACGAGCGAAAATACGACCACTTACCAAGCACTTCTACCCACGCCATCACAAAGATCACGGCACTGCACCATGTCTGCAAGCGCCACCGAACCATCAAGAGTTCCGGCACCAGACACTACCACCAGGAACCCATACTCAGCACCAAACCACCTGACACCCGCTGTGGTGGGCGATACGTCACCGGTTGCCACTCCGACAAGCCCAGAATCACGGAGGATTCCCATATCAACAGCTACAGAACCAACTCCGGGCTCCCAACAAGCTTCCGTCAACCTGCAGAACTTCGGTCACGAGGTCGCCACGCCGAAACAAAGGTATGACCTCAGACGACGCTGTGGCTCAGCCCAACGGCTGAAGTTAAAGCAAAACTGACAGGCCGACCAGGCTCACGCGCCCACCATTTCTCCTTCTGCTAATGTCACACGCTCTAGGAATTTTTTAAAATTAAGAAAAATTACTGACAAGCTAATCAGGCATGAGCTCCACATAAAATCTCTTCAAATATATCTTAAATCAGAAACTGTACCGAAGGGACTTCTCGTATCCCTATCGCCATCCATGAGTAACCTTTCAGAATCCCATCGAGAAGCATGGAGCAAAGAACTACTTAAGGCTTCTTTAAACCTCCTGAAAATAACAATTGAGCACTTTATACAGATCTTAGCATCAATAATACTCGAGGAGAGGCGGGCGCGTCACAGCATGATACTCTCAGCATCCGAGACAGATGAGCTTGAGGTCTTTCAGTTGAGCAAAATGTGACATTCCGTTTGGCAGAGACACCGTGTCCGGGCATACGTAGCAGGGGTGCTCCAATGCAATTCCGCCGAGAGAGAAGTGTAACCGGTAGAGTCCACTTATGCCAAGAGGATCCCCCGTTATGCCTACAAATTTGGTTGCCATACCACCAGACGCTTCCAACACCTCGCGGTCCCCCTTCCTTCGAAGCGTGTTAAAACTGCTCTCCTTAAGCAATGTCACCTTTGACCCCGTATCTATCAACAATTCCATACAACAACCATTTAACTTGCAACGCACAACAGGGCATGCCTCGTCGGCCACACAAACTACCACCACCTCATCATCCACTGCTCCCTCCCCACGCTCCTCAGGCTGGGGAGGACTAACTAGTTTTTTGACTCGGTATCTGGAGCCCCGCTGTAGGCTTGCTTAGGGCGTGTCTCGCCTGCTTCTCTTTGTGGCTCCCCACGGCGCACGTTTTGGCAGAACCTGGCGATGTGTCCGCGACCCTGGCAAGCGAAGCATACGATTTCTTCAAAATCTCGCATACCGCGCCTGTAGCTTTGTGGCGGTCTCCGGTTTCCAGCGAATGGGCGCTGTTGAGCGCGCGCTTCAACCTGGCATTCTACCTGCTGAGATAGCAGCTCTTCTAAGCGATCTAACCGCTCTGTCAAGAGAGCAACCTCAGGGTTGAGCACCGCTCTCTCTATGACGCGTACTCTCGCTGCGGCTGTCGTTAACGCCTCATTTTGTTCCTCATCCAATGCGGCCTCCACGGCTTGGTCGAAATTGCTCGGCTTGCGCGAGAGCACGAACCGGCGCACGGGGTCTTGCAGACCAGCCACGAACAAAGCGGTCATTTCCTCTTTAAGTATATCCTCCGCGTATTTCTTCCTTAGCTGGTCTCCTTCCTCCTCCCTGCTTAACGTATCGCGTGCTAGGCTCTGAAGCCGCGACGCAAATGTTCGCACGTCCTCCCCTACCATCTGTCCGGCGTCACGGAACCTCTGTACCCGCACGTGACGTGTTTCAGTGTCGAAATGCTCAAACGCGAGCTTCTTAAATTCCGCAAATGATTTTGTGGATTTTACTTTTTCGTCTCGCCAGGCAAAATCATGAGCACCTCCTGCCATCTTACACCTCGCCATTCCCAGCATTTGAGCATCGGACCATCCCCCCATTTTCCCAATCTCTTCTAGCATGGAAAAGAAATCGCAGATTGGAACCCCTGTCTTATCTCCCGTAAACGTCGGAATGACGCTTCCTAATGCCAGCATGCTTGCTCCGAGCGACGGCTGTGGAGTGGGAGCTCCCTCAGATACAGTCATTTTTTTTTTTCAAGCCCTCCAGTGCCTCAAGCCTCTCAAATGGGGGTAAAAGTCCCACAATCAGTCCCGTGATTCCCTTTTGATTACAATTTTGAAGTCATGAATGTCACAGCATTCAGAGGACATTTGCTTTTGAGACCCCACTTCTGACACCAGTGTGATGACCCCCATAATGCGCAGGTCCACACGGAACGGAGAGGCAAAGAGACACCGTATGGCTCAGTTTAAACAAACAGGTATATTCAATAATTACACATGGTTAAGGTTATACATCAGAGGCTGGGGCGTCCGAGCTTACGTGCCGACGACTTCATGGGGGCGATGGAGTGGCTCCGGAGTTGGGCTCGAGCGGTTGCTGGCAGAAGCTGCACGCCGTCGGGCTTCGGCACTGAAGGCTCTCTTGGCGAACGATGTCGTCCTCAGCTGTATGCAGTAGAATTTCAATAGTCGTCCGTTTCTTCGAGGATGGTTCACAAACCCTTCCTCTAGTGTCGTTTGGCTTGGAAGATGAACAGGAGGCGAGCTTGTAGATGATGACAGCAGAACATAATTTTACAACAGAACAAACTTTGCACTTCTTTACTCATCGACCGGGCAGGTTAGTGCCTAAGTAGCATCACATTACATGCTAAGCATGGAGCCCCAGCTCAGACTGAACTGCATCCGTTTACATGCGCTTTTAAGCACTTGATTAACAAAGGACTAAGGGCGGTCAATTCCAGTGGCCCGCCCAAAGCATCAATTCTCCAATCCAAAATAACATGCGAGATGGGGACCACCCCTTGGGCTGGGCTTAGCCTCGACCCCAGAGTCTGTTAACAATACAAACTAAATAAACAACAAAAACGCCACCACTCTCTCTCAAGTGAGAGTATACACAGGCTCTCTCTTCGGAGCTAATTCACTAGCGCCTGTCTTTCCACATTCTTGGCGAGTACTGCCTGTCTGTCTGACAGGTGTCCGTCACGGCCCTTCTGGGAAGCTGTGGGTGCCTTCCCGGCGATAGCCCACGACAAAGGGGGGGGAGGGAAAGAATGTTGTCTTCGTGGTAGCGCATAGCGTCGGCTGTGGTGCGGCGCGCTCTGGCCCGCTGACAGCTCCCTTGTCCTGGAATGTGCCCGGAAATTGGGGAGGATAAAGCCTGTTTCCCCGGGGCGGCGGCGGGTCCGGTTATTCTGGTCGTCACTCAAAGAGCATGGCTGGGTAATTGATGATGCCGCTGTCACGGGTCTCCGTCTACGCCGCGCCGTCGAACGTGGATCCTCGTTGCACACACGGAATGTCACAAAAATTAAGCAAATTTGGACGAAGAAACTTAAAAAATTCTCTCGTGATGGCATTGTTGTTGAGGCAGGTATAGAGCGCACAATGGTATTGCCACTGGCAACGCACATATCCCCACCCGACAATAACAACGAAAGGATAAACGAACATACAACCACATTAGACCGAACACCTGGAGAGCCACACCTTCCGGAAAATATAATCAACCTATCAAGCTCACAACTCACTCCCGATGAAAAGTCCCTTTTATCACGCGGCTTAAAATTCTGCCCGAATAATGGGCAGTATAATGAATACCAATTACTCAAGGATCTGGATGACTTTTCCCGAACACCTATTAGACTACGGGAATACTTTTCGACAAACCAAGCCAAAATAATGCTTGGTGCCCGAAATCTCAGGAACAGTGGACACCCAAAATAGGCAGAGATAAATATCTAGACCTATATATTAAAGCGGTACAGAAGGACATATTGCAGGCCTTCGAGACACGAAAATCCGGCCCACCCAACCTCACAAAAAAACAACGTAACGCTTTGGACTCAATCGGGAAACGAACCGACATCGTCATTAAGCCCGCCGACAAGGGTGGAGGTATAGTTATTTTGGACAAAGATGATTATATTCAGGAGGCCAACCGCCAACTCAACGACTCAAAATTCTATAAGAAACTGTCATCAGACCCCACCTCTGAACACCAGAGGATCATAGCAAAAACTCTGAATAAAGTAACCGATGAAGGTGAATTACCATGGCGAATAAGTAAAGCGCTGACGCCAAAAAATGCCTCCACGGGGCGCTTTTATATGCTTCCGAAAATACACAAAGAGAACCATCCGGGGCGACCTATTGTTTCTGGTGTCGGCACACTGACAGAACCGATCTCCGATTACATCGATTCCTTCATCAAACATATACCTCCGAAACATTCATCTTACATACGAGATACTAGCCACTTCCTGAGAGAATTATCCGATGTCACCTTCCCTCATGGCGCTTTCCTAGTTACCATGGACGTGGTGTCACTTTACACTAATATCCCTCATGACGACGGAATACAGGCCATGGTCGGAGCCTATAAAGAACACAGAATCCTAGACTCTCCCAGTCCAAGTGCCATCGAAACGCTTGCAAATTTGGTCTTTAAACTTAACACTTTCGAATTCAATAACTCATATTATCTTCAAACGAGTGGTACGGCTATGGGCACAAAAATGGCACCAAATTACGCCAACATATTTATGAACAAAATTGAATCAGACTTCCTTTCCTCATATCCAACCAAACCGGCTTTTTACAAACGTTTTCTTGATGACATATTCATAATTTGGGCAGAGACAGAGGAAAAACTAATTCAGTTTATCACCTCATTCAGCAACATACATCCAAATATCTCTTTCACACACACGTACTCAACTAATAGCATTAACTTCCTTGATGTGCTTGTTCGTGTTGACAGGGGTGCATTAATCACTAGCGTTTATAAAAAAACCCACAGACAGACAACAGTATCTTCATTTCAACAGTTGCCACCCACGCCATTGCAAAACTTCAATTCCGTACTCACAGGCTATCCGATTCAAACGCATTTGCTCTCGAGCAGAAGATTTTCAAAAAAAATGCTAAACACATGGGCGAAATTCTTAAGGAGCAGCTCTACCCGCCTTCAATCATCGAGGATGCCATTAAAAGGGCGGAAGTGACTAACCGTGATCACATCCCTGCGGAATCCCCGCCAACACCGCATCGCTCTAATCTAGTACTGACATTCACAGACAACCTACCGAATATTAACAAAATCCTTCAAAAACACTTCAATATCATAGAACAAAGTGAGCGGCTCTCAAAAATTTTTCCATTGGTCCCCTGGGTAACATACAGAAGGCCAAAAAATTTACAAAATCACCTTGTGCACTCAAGGGTTAATAAACCGAGGCCGGTGGGTTGCACACCTTGCGGAAAGAGCAGATGCCAAGTTTGCAAACACATGCAAACCACAGCACTGACTAAAAGTACCCATTCAGATTTCAAACATGTTATCCGAGAGGACTTAAACTGCGATTCCAGTAATGTTGTTTACATGCTCGAGTGTGGCGAATGTCAGATGCAGTACATTGGCCAAACAGACAATTCCTTCCGATTAAGATTTAATAACCACCGCTCACATACTCAAACTCTCCCTGGCCTCCCACTATCGAGACACCTCCGCGAAAAAGGCCACGAGTTTGACAAACTTAAAGTAACGATATTGCAGAGTAGCTTTAAAAACACCCGGGAGCGCGAAGAACGCGAATCATACTTTATTTTCAAATTTAACACAGTGCAAAAGGGCATCAACGAAAACCATGGCACCCTATTGTCCCTTTCGATGGCAGAAACCAAAGAAAATTTCAACCCTATTAGACAAAGTACCACCACTGACCGAGTTGTCTGAGGTCATACCCCTGTTGCATGTCAGTTTCGGCTTGTTTCCATCTGCCGTTCAACTCATTCTTTGGTCCCGCGAGGGCCCTATGTCCCCTTCTCTTTCTTCTTTTTTTGTCATTTTTATATATTTTTTTATTTTTTGAAATTTCTCTGCGCTATATCTCTTGTTTTTTTGCATTCCTGTCAACAAGCCTTTCCATCTGGTCCTCCTCCTATGGGAAGCTCATCTGGTTTTAGCGGCTCGCGTGTCACCATGTGGAGCCACTTTGGGCGGTCTCAACCTGTTCCGCCTCGTCTGGGCCATCTTTCGGAGCCGCTCGGGGCCGCACATACGCGGACAGAGGCATACCGAAACCCACAATTGGCGGACGCATCCCTTCTTTTGTTAAGCCCCACCACGTTTCTTCTTTGCTTTCCCCTTTTTCTCTGCTTCTGATTCTCTCTCTCTTTTTCTTTTTTTCTTTTTTCTTGTCGCAGTAGCCGCGTACGCACCCAGCTCGGCCTCCCTCTTTCGCTTCGTGTGTGCGTGTGTGTGTGTGTGTGCGCAGTGAGTTCACGGGTGCGCGACGCGGCACCTTTGCTCCCCTAATATGCCATCCGTGTCAGTTGTGTTCCGTTCTCCCGGCCGCCCCTTCCCCCCTTTTTTCTTTTCTTTACTTTCCTTTATTTCTTTTCTTTTTAAACCTTCTGTGTGTCAAGTCCCATGCTATAAGAACACGCGCCCATGCACTGTATGGTCACTCTTGAAAAAGATCGGTCCTCCGATCGAAACGTCGAGTCAAATAAAAATGTTTCCTTAAATGAAGCGTATACTTCGATGTATATTATTTTAAGCAGTCAAGTACCTCATGTTTTCACAGCTATATATATATATATATATATATATATATATATATATATATATATATATATATATATATATATATATATATATATATATATCGTATAGAAAGATAAACGTATTTGGTTGCTAGAGGCAAAAATTCAAAGTTGAAAACGCTTCATTTAGCCATAGATTTATTTTGAGTCGACGTTTCGGACAGAGCCTGTCCTTTCTCAAGACTGAGGTTACAGGGGTCTTCTTCCTCTCTGAGCAGAAGGACAGACATAATCATAAAGCCAGCGGATAAGGGAGGTGGTATAGTTGTCATGAACAGCGAAAAATACATTGAAGAAGGCTTGAGACAACTCTCTAACATTAGTTTCTATCAACGTCTTGAAGCAGACCCAACTGCGCAATACCAACACTTTGTAGCGGAGACCCAGGGTCAACTTGCGAAGAATGGGGACATATCCCTACGGTTATCTAAAGCCCTCACCAACCACAGCCGTCGCCGGGCCGATTCTACATGTTACCGAAAATCCACAAAAAGAATAATCCTGGCCGCCCTATAGTATCCGGCATCGGCACGATTACAGAACCAATTTCCAGTTACATTGACACACTAATTAGACATATTCCAACAACACACGCATCATACATACGCGACACAAACCATTTCCTTCGCGCAATAGCAGGTCTCAAACTCCCGGAAGGAGCCTTCCTGGCAACACTAGATGTAGTCTCTCTCTACACAAACATTCCTCATTCCGATGGCATTAAATCTCTGATCGAAGCTTATGAACAAAACAGAAAGGAGGAAACCCCTACCCCACGTGTTTTAGAAATACTGGCAAAAATCGTACTCGAATATAACAACTTCTAATTTAACAATGAACACTATTTGCAAATTAATGGCACAGCCATGGGTACAAGGATGGCACCAACCTATGCCAATATCTTCATGCATAGTATTGAATCCAAATTTCTGAAAGATTTCCCCATTAAGCCCACCCTATACAAACGCTACTTGGATGACATCTTTTTAATATGGACTGACACAGAGCAAGAACTCATACGTTTTATTGAAAACTTCAACCTCGTCCACTCCAACATATCTTTCACTTACACGTACTCCAACACCAAAATTAACTTTCTAGATGTTGAGATTTCGGTAAACAAAGGCTGACTTACCACCGGTGTATATAGAAAACCGACGGACCGCCAACAATACCTACACTTCCAAAGCTACCATCCTCGTCACTCTAAAACAAGCATCCCATACTCTCAGGCACATCGATTTAAAAGAATATGTTCCCAAGACGAGGACTTCGTAAAAAATTCCAAACGCATGCGAGAAGTCCTCTTTAAGCAACGATACCTCCCCGCCATTGTCGACGATGCCATTGAAAAGGCATCTAAACTCAACCGAGAGCAAATACTGGAGGGATGTCGCTACAACGTCGAAACAGACCACCGGGCAAATCTCGCACTTACCTTCACCAGTAACCCGCCTAACGTAAACAAAATCCCCAGAAAACATTTCAACATCCTCGAACAAAGCGAGCGCCTCACCAAAATTTTCACTGCTCTCCCTCACGTGGTCTACAGACGACTAAAAACATTAAAAATATTCTTGTACACTCAAAAACAAATAACCAACCGGTTTTGGGGTGCCGGCCCTGTGGAAAAAGTAGATACCAGGTCTGCAAACACATACAAACATCAAGCTGTGCAGTAAGCACAGCTTCGGGCTTCAAATGGGAAATTAATGGCAACTTTGATTGTGATTCCTGCAACGTAATATACCTCCTAGAATGCAGTGTGTGCAGTATGCAGTACATTGGACAGACCGTCAACCCTCTACGAATTCGCTTTAATAACCACCGCGCGCATATCTTATCCCTACCCAACCTTCCCTTGTCAAAACACATTAATGAGCGAAACCACCCATTTGATGCAATTAAGTTAACAGTCCTACAGGGTGGGTTCCACAACACCCGGGAAAGAGAACAACGCGAGCCGTACTTCATTTACAAATTTGAAACAATTCCTCACGGCATTAATGAAAGTCCAGGTGTATTGTCCTCCATCCGCCCCTTGCAGGGCCGTTGCTGACATTACGAGAGCCAGCTTGACATACCTCGGTCGTTTCTCGCTAGCGCAAATTTCTTCATTCCCTACCCCATCCCACCCCTATCTTCCCAGTTCGATTACCTTGACGACGGGGTGCAATTGAAGAACCCTTGCCTAAGTGCTCACACCATTCACATTTACCTCCCACACCACACTTGGCCGAACTCGGATGTTTTTCCACTTTTTTTCTTTTGTGGGTGTTTTCAGGCACAGTGCACGTGTGTGTAGTTAAGCTCACGGCGCCGCTGATTCTACCTTGACTCGGGCTGCGGAAATGGTTCCAGATGACGGAAGTCTCCTGTCCTGTCTACATTTTATTCTGTTTATTTGTTTACTTTTTCTGGCCAGGTCACGCGAGTGCAAGCGTCTCCTATTTATATATGTTGGACAATTCCGCCACCGTCTGTTTCTGTACACCTTGCTCGCTTAAATGCTCCCGCCATTGTCATTTCGCCGCCACACGACACTGGCATGAGCTCGGATGTTTTAATAATAATAATTGGTTTTTTGGGGGGAAAGGAAATGGCGCAGTATCTGTCTCATATATCGTTGGACACCTGAACCGCGCCGTAAGGGATGGGTAAAGGAGGGAGTGAAAGAAGAAAGGAAGAGAGAGGTGCCGTAGTGGAGGGATCCGGAATAATTTCGACCACCTGGGGATCTTTAACGTGCACTGACATCGCACAGCACACGGGCGCCTTAGCGTTTTTCCTCCATAAAAACGCAGCCGCCGCGGTCGGGTTCGAACCCGGGAAGTCCGGATCAAACCCGACCGCAGCGGCTGCTGTGTGTCTGGGTGTTTTCATGCACACTTTGCACGTGTGTTTAGTTAAGCTCACGGCGCCGCTGATTCGGCCTTGGCTCTGGCTGCCGAAGTGGTTCCAGATGAGGGAAGCTCCGGCCCTATCTGCATTTTATTCTGTTTATTTGTTTACTCTTTATGGTCGGGGCACGCGAGTGCACGAGTCTTTAACTTTTGTGTGTAGGGCGATCCCACCACCGTCTGCTCCTGTGCACCTTACACGCCGCCGCTCTGTTGCCTTGATGGGTAGCCATTATCCCCTCCCGCTCCGTGTTTTCCTTCTCTAGTATTCTTTGCCTCCGTTTGTTTCTTTTGTTCATGTGTCGTACATGTGTGCCAGTGCCAACTCCTGAAGAAGAGGAAGAAGACCCCTGTAACCTCAGTCTTGAGAAAGGACAGGCTCTGTCCAAAACGTCGACTCAAAATAAATCTATGGCTAAATGAAGCGTTTTCAACTTTGAATTATATATATATATATATATATATATATATATATATATATATATATATATATATATATATATATATATATATATATATATATATTAAAGAAGCCAACAGTCACCGAAACGAAGGTGCATAGGGAAATGTTTCTATTTTTTTTAATATCTAGTGCCAATCAATTAGTTTTTAAAGAAGATTTCTTATAAAGCAGCAGAAAAAACAACCATGCCGCCGGTGGGATCTGAACCCACGACCACCAAATATCGCGTCCGGTGCTCTTACCAACTGAGCTACGGCGACGGCTGTCCAATCTGCTGCTTTCGTGGGTATTTATGTTTTTGCGTGTAAGCGAACCTTGAGAGTGTTCACCAGCGCCACCCTCGTCCATAGCGGTGGACGTAGCATGTCCTGTAATACCGCAAGTGTGACGTAGAACGTCATCTAATGACGAGGGCGGAAACTGTGCGAGAGTCCTCTTATGCTACCTATGGCATCAAGACTGCCAGAACCGAGACCTCCGTTAAGCTATTAGCAGAGAAGGCTCTAAGACATTAGTCCGCTGAAAAGGAATATGTCATTCCAAAAGAGCGGACATAAACGCAAAACGCTGTTTTTTAGAAGAAAACACGCCCCATCGCCTCAGGGCGCCGAGCAAATGCCGCTCTTGCCCGCGATTGGACGGGACTGTCGTGACGTCATCCACGGGTATCTCCGGCCGGCACCGACGGCGTTCCGGCGTAGCAGGTTGCTTCAGCTGGCTTTTAGGACTACGTTTTGGAAACTATGGATAATTCAAGCAGTGTTGAACAGTTTGGTCTTTCACCATGCATGTTCGAGCCATCAGCAGCTTCATTAAACGGCGGAACCAACGACGCCGCGGAGTGCGCCGGCAGCGAAAGTCAAGTCGCGACATTTTCACGTGTTGGAAATCTCGACTGGATGGATGGATGGATGGGATGGATGGATGGATGGATGGATGGATGGATGGATGGATGGATGGATGGATGGATGGATGGATGGATGGATGGATGGATGACAGCTTTTATTTCGACCGGAAATGGAGACCCCTTACTACTCACCGCCCCCGGCACGCAGGCCTGGAGGGCGGTGGCCACAGCCTCCGTGGCTAAAGGATAACAAAGATTATCTCTTCGCGGCTTCAGCCGCCAGCCGGATTGGCTTGTTTCTGTAGAGAGGGTTCTTCGCTGCGCAGCAGGGGTTCCCAGCTTTCTCTGCTATCAATATCTTCGTCGACTCCGGGGTAGTCAGCGCATTCCCATATTCTTTGCCTTCGGGTAACCGTGGAACAGCCGGACCGTCGGAACCTAGACGAGCGCGCGCAAACCCATTCCGAAATCGTGTTGAGAACTATGGACTGAACAGAAGACTGGTGCCATCGCCGGATAAGCAGCTAAGTAATAGAGAGGCGACCACATGGCGGCGACTGCAAGCAGGAAATTTCGTTAACCCAGTATGGGACTTTCACGTCCTACCTGAGTAACAGGAAAACCAAGTCTGGGCTGATACGCATGTTTTGCGTAGCTGCACGCGCATGCATATCTTTTGTGTAGGTGCATGTGCAAGTAGCAATGAAAAAAAAGGAACTTGCGCCGAAACGTTGTTCTGTACCGCCGCTGCATAAAAGCCTGACCACAAACTTCTTTCCGGCAACAGTCTGTGTGTGTGTCTTCTCCTGGTCCTGCGTCTTTTTGTCGCTGTTTTTTTTCTTCACGAACTTCTTGTAACGCCTATAAGCATGATATAAATCACATCACCGGCACGCTTACACGAGTCGTGTGAGGTAAAGCATAAGTTTGTTCATTTAGTTATAGTTACTTGCCTAGTTACTCCCGAAGGCCTTTTAGAACTGCAAAAGAATGCCAAACATGATGAGTTGGAGTGGGTACACTGCTGTACTGCAGCGCGAAGGTACGAGGCGACCGGGAGAAAGCTCCCGTGTGCGCTTTCCATCTTTCGCATGTTCGGGCTCCTGTTCAGCCATGAAACTTCTGCATTTACTCCTGTACGTTGTTTTTTCTTTCATGGTGAACACGCTTTTGGAGAATAATTATGGCTGCGTTTCGGAGCTCGCAGTGTTGCTCATCAAAACTAGTGGGCTGCGAGATGTAGTTGCTGTTGTTGCGTATCGAGATAACCGGCAGAATTACTAGTGGATGGCATACATGTATGCGTAATGCGGCTGACAACTTTGCCGTTCTGACTCAAGGACAAATTAGCATGAATTCTGGTGCCATTGCCGATCGTGAGCCATGACCAAGCGCTCATGAATGCAAATACTTGCTTTGCTTAAGTATATTAGGGTTATATGTTCACGTTTTTGTTAAATGCAGCTGCGATTGCTGCGCGCTGATGAAAGATTTCGAGAATTTCTTGAGTTGCCATGAGGTGCAAGCAATCAGGAAAAAGCAAAAAGGCACACAGTGCGTAACGAGCTTAAAAGAGTTCAAGACTGTGTGCCTTAAAGACATTGCTGGAAGTGGCCTTAGGTCAGCATGGATGTGAACCAGCTGGAAAAGGCAGAGTTTACAAACATGTAAGAAAGTAATGCAACGAAAAGAGAAATATTGCTGGACATATTTTGTGCAGGCAGTCTCGGCATGCTGCGTACCACCAGATTGTCTGGTTAACGTGGAGGAGGCTGGGGGAGAACAACCCACGGATTCTATCAAGCTGTGTGCTGACGCTGTTAGAAAGAAGTACCATGCCAAAACTGGTTTATATACAGGCTTCAACCATTACACGGAACGCCCGAACGAGAGAAAGTAAACGGCACAGGCAGAAGATTACGTTGATCCGCAGCGAAGCAAGCGCAGCCGGACGGCCGGCCGACTCTTCCGCCAGTTCTCCCTCTCTGCCGGCCCCCCACCCGGCGCTTCCGGAAGCTACGAGGGCGTGCCGGCGGCGTGTTTCTAAGAAGCGATTTCAGCTTTGTTTGCGGACAGAATCGGGAAAAAATTTACACACATGATTTTCAAGGTACTTTCTTCCCAGCTGTATTGTTTCATGCGATTTGAAAATCGTTTCAGCTTCCCTTTAACTATCCTACTTTTAGCACGCGGCAGCGAGCCTGGCTCGGCTTGAGCCAGTAGGCAGGCCCGTGCACTTTCCTTTTCCTTCTTCCTGTAAGTAATATCAGTCAGTCAGTGTATTCCAGTCGTTATGCAGAGCACGAAAGAGACGCAACTAAGACAGAACGAAGCGAGGAAGAGACAACGCGATCTAGAGACGCCAGAAGAACGCAGCGCACGACTCGAGAAGCGTCGTAACGAAGATGCGGCTAAAAGTCGTGCCACATCCCGGAGTGACTCTTCAACTGCGGAAGAGACCTGTTTGTATTCTCGAGTGCGTCGGAATGAGCCGCTGCGCAGACGATGTGCCGAGGAAACGAAGCTTTCGCAATTCAACTAGGGTTAACCACAGCCAATTTTTTTTTTCATCTCTGTCACCCCACACTCAAGGAGAGACCTGCTGCGCCATTCCTCTTTTGACAGCCTGTAACCTTCCTCTTCGAACCTGAAAATAAAAACTACGTAAGCATGAGGCTTTTGGGCGCCAAACAGGTTCTGCAGACTTATTGGTAGTCTCAATGCAGGACTGAGAATAACAAACATTCGAAGTCAGCGAGCAATTTAAATGATACTTCGTCGTGCAATGCTTTCGCTAGGAGAAAGAATTAATTCGATAAAACTTGCGAGGGAACGTTGGGCCATTGCGCGTGTCAAATAGCATAACGTGAAGGTGCAGCGTGCAGTTCCAGACGTCTGCGTTATCTATATCGTCAATAGTTCATTTTCGGTTCATGGGAGGAAGAAAATTTACAGCCGATATGCGTTAACGAAGTACGAAGTAGCTGCGCTACCACTGCGTATTACCCCTGCTATAATTTTTGACTCGCATGAATTTATAAAGCGGAAGCTTTACTGACCACGAACTTGAGGTTTTGCCGTTGGGGTGCTTCGAGGAGGCAAATGACGTCACAACGCGCGCCTCGCCGTGGAGCCGAAGCGGTCTGGCTGGCGGCGGTTGGCGCACTCGGCGCGAAATAGACGATAGACGCGTGCTCCAATTCTCCGCCAGTGCAGTCAGAGTGCGTCGAAGCCGCCCAACGCGTGGGCGGTCAAGCGCAGTTGGTGTATACAGGGTCTCGCTTTGGTTGACGCGACGTCGCCGTGCAGCGCGCGTTACGCCGGAGTATAAATGCGCATTAACAGAGCTTGCGCTTAACCGCTAACCAACGTATTCGGTGTCGGCATCTGTGGGAGCCACTGAAACCCCCCGCACGCTCACTGAATAAAGAAGAAAAACCCTGTGCCGAGGCTCGGACTATCTATAACCTTGAACTGTCAATAAAGGCGCATCTAGTGAATGCACTCTTCCGATGCAGAAGTCTCCACTCTTTCGCTACGTATATCTTGACCTAACAGGGCCAGGATATCATTAATTATTATTTTTCGTCTAATAAAGGTCGTTACGATCCATGGTTTCTGAGCTGAGTATTCAGTAAGGTTAAAGTGTTTTATACATCTGTATAAACTATACACATATCGAGCGATATCCAGACTGCAGAGACAGCCGAGTAGTGAGCATATAATCACCGCAAGCCTTCGTATTGAGCGCACAAAACTATACTGGCGGCACAGCTAGTATACCTCACCGCTGTATTCACAGCATGATGCTGCAGTTTCAGCAGTGCCGTCATTGCAACTTCATTTAGTTTTGCACCAAATAGTTAGTTAATACAAATCCATTTCAGGCTCAAAATGTAAAATAACATCATCTTTCACTTTGTTTTGTTTGTCAGCTTCTGTAGCCTTCCTCTACGCGCTCATAACAGCGCTTCCCTTCTCACCCGCGCCGGGCAGCACTGGCCACGAGCCTGAGTTCCGCGTTAATAATAATTGGCTTGTGAGGAAAGGAAATGGCGCAGTATCTGTCTCACATATCGTTGGACACCTGAAATGTGCCGTAAGGGAAGGGATAAAGGAGGGCGTGAAAGAAGAATGGAAGGAAGAGGTGCCGTAGTGGAGGGTCCCGGAATAATTTCGACCACCTGGGTATCTTTAACGTGCACTAACATCGCACAGTTCCACGTTTGTTTTCCGTGCGCTGTTCGCGACCACGTGACTATAAAGCATTCATGCATTGCAGAGAAGCCAACATCACCGCATCATTTGGCAGTCGACTGCAGCCGAAAGACCGGCCATTTCTTTAGCTGCTGTTCTTGCGCTTTGCGGACGGTTTTTAAAGTGAAAGATTTTAAAGGCCTAGCGGTGCCGATTTCTTCGTCGGCTGCAGATTAGCAATTTGACCGCAGCGGCGCCCTTAACCATGACAACGCCGCCGCCGCGTGTATATCTGATCTCATACCTTCGTTTACCCCTCCCCTTAAGGCGCGGTTGAGGTGTCACAGCGATGTGAGACAGTAACTGCACAATTTTATTCCCTCAAAAACCAATTTTCAATTTTCAGTTTCCTCTTTCTTCCTTTCTTCTTTACCTCCCTCCTTTATCCCTCCTCTTACGGCGCTGTTCGGGAATATACCAAGATGTGACGTTTACTGCGCCATTTCTATTCCTCAAAAACCAAACAAATGAGCTGACGGCGACATTGCGATGTTTTAATTTTAAATTGGTTGTTATGGAAAGAAAATGGTGCTGTATCTGTATAATATCTCGGAGGACACCTGAACCCCGTCTAAGAGAAGGGATAAAGGAGGGACTGAAAAAGAAAGGAAGAAAGACGGGCCGTAGTGGAGGGCTCCGGAATAATTTCGACCACCTGGGGAACTTTAACCCACCCGCCGCGGTGCCTCAGTGGTGAGAGCGCTCGGCTACTGAGACGGAGCACCCAGGTTCGAACCCGACCGCGGCGGCTGCGTTCTTATGGAGGTAAAACGCTAAGGCGCCCGCGTGCTGTGCGATGTCAGTGCACGTTAAAGATCCCCAGGCGGTCGAAATTAACCAGGAGCACTCCACTACGACACCTCTCTCTTCCTGTCTTCTTTCACTCCCTCCTTTATCCCTTCCCTTACGGCGCGGTTGAGGTCTCCAAAGATGTATGAGACAGATACTGCGCCATTTCCTTTCGACAAACACCAATTATTATTATCACGGCCACGGCTTTCGAATGCGAGGAGCCTGCGTCACGCCACGAGATGCGATGCGCCTCGATCATGGCGTACCGCCGGCTCCCACGAACGCTCTACTTAAAATGCGCGGATTACTCCTGCTGTCGTGTAGGAAAGTGCATTAAATTTGGCGGCATTCCACGCATCTGGCAACACTGATCATAGTTGCGCCAGTTTGTCGCAGGCTTGGGTACGCTGAAAGAGAAAAGCGGTACTCGGAAGAAATTAGAATTACTTGAGAATATCATTAGAGACATGTGCTGTGCATAATAAGAAGAATATTAATTGGTCTTTGGGGGAAAGGAAATGGCGTAGATCTGTCTCATATATCGTTGGACACCTGAGCCGCGCCGTAAAGGAAGGGATAAAGGAGGGAGTGAAAGAAGAAAGGAAGAGAGGTGCCGTAGTGGAGGCTCCGGAATAATTTCTACCACCTGGGGATCTTTAACGTGCACTGACATCGGGCAGCACACGGGCGCCTTAGCGTTTTGCCTCCTTAAAAACACAGCCGCCGCGGTCGGGTTCGAACCCGGGAACCCCGGATAAGTAGCGAAGCGCTCTAACCACTGGGCTACCGCGGCGGGTGCTGTGCAGTGTGAGCGTTTTTACAGCGAAAGCTTTACTGGCCACGAACTTGTGATTTCGCGGTGGCGGTGCTCCGAGGAGGCACATGACGTCACAACGCGCGCCTCGCCGTGGAGCCGAATCTGTCTGGCCGGCCGGGCGGCAGCTGGCGCGCTCGGCGCGAAATAGAGACGTGCTCCCAGTCTCCGCCAGTGCGGTCAGAGTGCGCCGAAGCCGCCGAACGCGTCGACGCTCAAGCGCAGTTGGAGTATAGAGGGTCTCGCTCTGGCCGACGTGACGTCGCCGTTCAGCGCGTGCGCGCGCGTTACGCCGGAGTATAAACGCGCCTTAAAAGAGCCTGCGCTTAACCGCTAACCAACGTATTCGGTGGCGGCATCTATGGAAGCCACTGAAACCCCCCGCACACTCACTGAATAAAAAAAAACAGCGCCGAGGAACCAGGGACTTTGGCGTTTGAGTCGGAGATGCTACCACTCCGCCACGACGGTTCAAACATTAACCATGAGTAAAGGCGCATCTAGTGAATGCACTCTTCCGATGCAGAAGTCTCGGCGCTTTTGCTACGTATATCCTGGCCTAACAGAGCTAGGCCATCAGCAATTTTTAAAGCGAGAACTTTACTATGCCAGCCAGCGAGCCGTTTCGGCTCTTCGCGCCGTATGCCGTGTGTCGTATGTCGTATGCCGTATGTCGGCTGCGGCGTTGCCAGGCGACGCCGGAGCCGCGCTCCAAAAGATGCACTCCACTGGGGTAGGGGGAGAGGAGGTGTCGCCTCGCGGGGGGTATATATTCGCTTCGCCTCAGTGTATTGTAGTCGTTATGGAGATCCTGATAGAGACACAACAGTGACAGAATGAAGCAAGGAAGAAACAACGCCCTTAAGAGACGCCAGAAGAAGGCGCCGCACGACTCGAGAAGCGTCGTAGCGAAGATGCGGCTAGAAGTCGTGCCACGTCCCGGAATGACTCTTCAACTGCGGAAGAGACCGGTTTGTATTCTCGAGAACGTCGGAATAAGACGCTGCGTAGACGGTGTTCCGAGGAACCGAAGCTTTCGCAATTCCTAACAATACCATCGTGAGGGTACCCTCGTAAAGAAATTTTCATAGTCAAGGGTTCGACGAAAGCTCGTCTGGTCAGGCATTAGTAGAAGCAAAAGATTACAGTCACTGACCAAGTCAAAGTAATAACAAATTGACGTTTTCATAAGAGAATTACGATACCTAGTATCGAATTAAAACAGTTTTCAGAGGATTGGCTGAACAGAATGTTAAACAATTTATATATATTCCATTTATTTCCATCAAAGATGGGGGAGGCGAGGCAAAAAGCTGCGATAGCAGCTTGACAAGTCCTCGTCCCCTACAAAGCAGCAGCAGTACACGCCGACAACCCGACATATCTTTCATCGAAGAAAAACATAATAATACATAATAAAGTACAGAATGCACTACTCGTACATGAAAAACATAATAATACATAATAAAGTATGCGATGTACTGCTCGTACAAAAAGTGAATACAAGTTTCTAAGTGGGAGGAAGATTAGATACTAATATCTAAGAAAAATGCAATGGTAAAAATGAGCGCACAAATGTAATACAGCAACATAAAGGCGACATTGTTTGATAGTTCATAACAAAGAAAGCATTCACAAATGTATGCATTCATGACAACTGAATTAGGCAAAGCTTAAGTATAAGTAAAAAATATATAGGACACACAAAGGTAACATTACAGGAATAAATATTTCAGTTCATGTGGCTTAAGATCAAGAATATGAATGTTATCCTTTAGGTATGTGTTTAGTATATTAGGAATTCGATATTTTAGTGTCTGAAATCCATAATTAGTCCGGAAGGAATGCACTTTCCAAAACTCGAGATTGCGTGTGGGGTAGCGTGATGGACCTTTTATGGCTAATTCGGCAAACCTTATTAAACTATTGCATTTAGCTTTCTTTTCCCTGATAAGCCCAAGGCACAGGTGATAATTGTACATGTTTTCAAAACGTATTATGCCAAGGTTTTGCATTACAGAGTATATATCACAATCGTATTGAGAGCGTGTAATAATTCTAAGAACCCTTCGCTGTAATATACTCAACTTGTTTATGTTAGTTAGGGTAGTAGTACCCCAGACCAGACTACAATATTGTAAATGAGAGACAAACAAGGAATTATATAGGAGTAACAAAATATTTTTAGGGAGGAAATCTCTATGTCTGTACAAAATGCCGTTAATCGAGGCGAGCTTACTTGAGATGTAATCGACGTGTCTGTCCCAGGACATATGTTCCGTGAAGATCACTCCCAACGTTTTAAATTCACTCACTATTTCTATCTCCGTATTATTTAAACTAAGCGTTAAATTAGGTGGAATCTGTCGTGTCTTAGGACGGAAAACAATCGCTTTTGTTTTAGGAATGCTGATTACCAAGCCATTTTCCTGTGCCCAAGCAGCTACCTTAGCGAGTACAGAGTTGGCTATCATAAACAATTCAGTGCTGTCATCGGAAGAAAAGAATATGCTAGTATCATCGGCGTAAATTACAAACTTAGCTCGATCATCAAGACTGTCAATATCATTAAGGTATAGATTAAACAAAAGGGGGCCAAGAATACTCCCTTGAGGAACTCCAGTGTGAGTTTGTATTAAATGTGAAGGGTGACCATTGACCTCAACATATTGACAACGATGAGAGAGGTATGATTTAATTAATTCCCATGCATTTCCGCGAATGCCATAAGATTCCAACTTTTCGAGGAGTAAGGTTCTGTTCAGGTAATCAAAAGCTTTAGTGAAATCAATGAACACACCCAACACAAGTTTTTTTGCTTCGATATTATGTAAAATATACTCCTTTTGATCAAGTAGAGCTAATTGGGTAGACCGATGTTTCCGAAACCCGTACTGTGCGCTCGACAATGCGTCTAATGTATCTAAAAAGGAAACGAGGCGAACCAGAAGAAGTTTTTCTAATCCTTTAGAGAACGCTGGCAGAATTGATATGGGACGGTAATTGCCGAGGTCATTGTGATCTCCTTTTTTATAAATTGGTTTCACTTTCGCTACTTGAAGCTGTTTCGGGAAGGTACCTGTAGTAAAACTCAGATTGAAAATGTGCGTTAGTACAGGTGCTATACAATCAATAACGTATTTTATTGGCTCGATTTGCATACCTTGAGTGTCACAGCTGCGTGAATTCTTGAGATTCAAGAATATAGAAGAAATTTCTTCGTCTGAAGTAGGTTTAAGAAATAGGCTGTGTGGGCAAGGAGGATTATTAGAGAGCTTTGTATGTCTAGATAGCTGAGGGGTTGGGAGGCTAGCGAAGTGATCATTAAATGCGTCGGCTAGGGAAGCCCCATTAACTATTATTCCATTTATCAAAAGTTCTTCCACTGGGCTAGTTCTTTGTGAGCGGCACAGAACTTCATTTAGTTTCCTCCATGTTGATTTGCTATTATTTTTAACTGCACTAAAAGACTTTTCTAGGTAATGTGCTTTAGCTTTCTTAATATCTTTATTTAGCTTATTCCGATACTTCTTGAATTCTCTCAGGAGGATAATATCTTTGGTCTGAATGAACCTGTGGAACATGTCGTTCTTTATTTTTATTCTTGCCATTAGATCGCCATTAATCCATGGCTTTCTTATTTTTCTGGATAAATTAATAGTAACAAAAGGAAAACAAGATATATAAATGTCAGTGAACTTTTGAATGAAACAATCATAAGCAGAATTTACATCCGAGCTGTTAAAAACATCTGACCAGTCAACTGTCATGACATCCCTGCGAAATGCTTCCAGCTGGTTGGGCAAAATCCGTTGGAACGTAACTTTACGCTGTGCTAATTTTTCTTTATTTGGAGATTTGACACATAGAATAATCGGCAGGTGGTCGCTAATATCGTAAGCTAAGACACCAGATTTAAGCTCATTCGACTGGTAATTAGTTATAAAAATATCAATTAGTGTAGATGACTGTAACGTGACTCTTGTTGGCAAACTGATCGTATTTCTAATATAATACATTTCTAGCATTAGCTTAAAGTGTTTAACAGGACTAGACGAGTCAAGCAAGTTTATGTTAAAATCTCCTCCGCAAACGAGACTAAGGTCGTTGTCATTTGTGTATGAAAAAAGGGACTCCAGGAAGTTGAAGAATGTGTCAAGGTTGCCTGCTGGTGGGCGATATATCGTAACAAAAAGTTTACGGTGCGAGAGAACAGACAAAACTTCGAATTCGCTTGAAGAACGTGTATATACAGGTAGTCTTTCATACTTTATATCCTTTCTTATTAACATCATAACACCACCTCCTCGGCCGTACTCTCGATTGAGAGTACAAGAGTCATACTCGGGCAAGCAAAAAGGGTAATCTGCAGTGTCATACCATGTTTCTGTTAACATGAGTACATCAAACTGAACATTTATTTGACTCAAGAGGGATTCTAGAGAAGTCCTCTTATTTCTGGCGGACTGCAAATTTGCATGAAACACCTTGAAAGACGATTTAAAATCAGAACCAATGAACTTGATTGCCTCATTGGGCAAAATGTAACTGTGACGAGCCATAGTGCATAAGCGAAGAAACTAGAATACATCGCTAATGGGCCTTTTACTCCGTGGCAGATTCTATCATATGCAGGTCATTCTGAGACTTGATACGCAAAGCGCTGTCCCCCTCTTTCCGCCGGACGTAGATTTTAGCATTACGGTGCCAAACAAACTTGAAGTTGTGGTCTTTTGCCCATTTTTTTGTTGCCATGAGTAGTTCCCTGCACTGTTTGGTTATGTTTTCTTGAAGATAGACAGCAGTTTCAGCATCACGAAGAACCTTTCGTTTTTCAAACCAGACGTCTCTTGTTTCTTGCCGAGCAAAGCGGACTATGATGCCTGGAATCTTATCGGGTTTCGTCGGGAGGCGGTGAATAGCAAGTAGGTCATCTTTATCAAGTGCTGGTACCTTTAGCGTGTTCGCCACATCGTTTACTTTTTGCAATAAATTTTCTTGGTCCGTTTGTTCGATCCCATGGAATTCGAGATTTAGCTTTCGGTTGCGCCATTCTAGGTCATTTAGTTGTTCTTTCACCGAGTCCAGCCCTGTGTGATCTTGAAGCTCAAGTTTGTGCACTTTCTTTTTCAGCCCTTTAATTTCTTCTTCGTGGCGTGCCGTGTCAGCAAGGACTTTGTCATACTTCTCAGACATTAGTTGAATGCGGAGACAATGCCGAAAAGACAGCCTCGTGAAAGCTCGCCGTGTAGCCGCCGCCTCATAACTGCCGCCTTGTGCCGTGTTGGCCGAAATCCGCAGCGGTCGACGAGGAGGCAGGCAATGAAATTTTTAACAGGGCAGTATAACAGGACAAAAAGATTAATGGTGATTTAGCTCTCGTTAACCGTGGTCGAAAGCGAAAATCTGCGTCACTACGTTTGTGGTCGAGCGACTGGCGGTCTCTATATAGACTGGAACACACACACTAGTAGGCATTTTTTTATTTCTTAAACATCTTGCTTTCTTCAAAACGACATTAAAGGCTCTCACACAAGACCGTATATATTTAATATAGCTTCAGTGATTAATATAGCTTCGAATCCTCACATCGGCGGCCGCGTTTCGATGGTGGCGAAATGCAAAAGGTGCCTGTGTGCTAAAGATCCCCAGGCAGTCGGTGTTATTCAGGAGACCTCCACTACGGCTCCTTTTCCTTCCTTCCTTCCTTCCTTCCTTCCTTCCTTCCTTCCTTCCTTCCTTCCTTCCTTCCTTCCTTCCTTCACTTCCTTTTTTATTCTTCCTTACGGCGCGGTTTGGGTGTCCACCTATATAAGTGAGAATATTACTGCGCCATTTACTTTCCTCAAAAAAAAAAAATTCTGCTGCCGTGGTTAGGGCGCTCTGCTACTGATCTGACCACGGTGGCCGCGTTTCGATGGGGCTGAAACGCAAAGGCGCCCGTGTACTGTGCGATGGCACTGCACGTTAAAGAACCCCAGGTTGTCGAAATTTCAGGAGCCCTTAACTACGGCGTCTCTCATAGCCTGAAGTGCTTTGGGACGTTAAACCCTCATAAACCAAACCAATAAAAAGGAAGGAAAACATTTTTGTTAGCCCTGGCATGTGCCATCGATACTGCATGCAGCACCTGAGCTGCGCCAGCGGAAATAAAGGATAGCAGGCAGAATGGAGAAATGAAAATAGTGGAGGGGACAAGAAAAGAGGATAGGGGGTAAGGTAATATACACAAACTGTTTACACAAACAAGAAACGCATAAACGCCTACTTACTGTCCCGTTCCTCGGCTTTGAAGGCGAACGTGGTTCTGTCGCCCGCACATGGCGTCCGCCATTCAGCTGGCCCTAAAGATCCCCAGTTGGTCTAAATTATTCCGGAGCCCTCCACAACTTCCTATTTCTTCCTTTCTTCTTTCACTCCCTCCTTTATCCCTTCCCTAACGGCGTAGTTCAGGTCTCAGCCGAGACGTGAGACAGATACTACGCCAATTCCTTTCCCCAAAAAACGAATTTCATTTCACTCCTTGGAAGAAAGTGCTAGCGTAGTGGATTGCTCCGCAATAATTTCGACCATCTGGGGATCTTTAACGTGCACTGACATCCCCCACCTCACAGCTTTCTTCCTTCTTTCAATCCCTCCTTTTTCCCTTCCCTAACGGCGCGGTTTGGTAGTAGTAGTAGTTTTATTAAAATAATAATAAAAAGGAAGGAAAAGATTTTCGCTAGCCGCAGCATCTGCCATCGATTCTAAAGCACTTGAGCTGAAGCAGCGTAAGTAAAGGATAGCAGTCAGAACGGAGAAATCAAATGAAAGAGGTGAGGGGCAGGTAGAGAGGATGGGGGAGAGGAAAAATACGCTATTTACACAATTGTCCGCCGATATGTGAGGAAGATACTGCGTCACATCCTTCCCCAAAAACCAATTTTCAATTTTTCACTTTGGAGGGCCAGTTTTCCTTCCCTCAAGGCGATAGGTGCCTGGTTGCCATGAGGTAAGAAATTGTGAGCTGCCGAGTGCTGACGTCACGGTCGCATATGTTAAGCCTAACCATTACTAGATATTAACATAATTAGCCGATATTTGTATCTAGCTTGTTCTACTCATCGAGCCTGTTACGAATATGCCGTTAAATCGTGACGTCATGGGTTAATTATAAGAAATTGAATTTAACCCTAGCCATAAATAAATACTCACTTAATTAGTTAATATTGGTATCTAACGTATTCTACTCACCAAGAGGATCCCAAATATGTAATATGTTTTATGATGACTTTGTTAATTTCTGAGTTATAAACAATTAAACATAGTCACGTGACTAGTTAATTATGACCCCAAAATCAGTGACCTCACCAATCATTCACCAATTCGATATACTAATGACGTCACCAATCAATCTACAATTGAGTTGCTATATCGATTTACTATGGAGGCCGCAATCTTGAATTCTTCGGACAGTATAAAAGGACAACAAAAAGAAAACGGCGCCTTGTTCCTTCAAACTGCAGTGGTCCGATGGACTGCGGCCGTCTGACATCTCTGCCACAGCGCGATGTGCTCGACCACTGCCGATGCACGCTGCCTTTTGTCGCGACCGTCAACAGCAGAGCAGCCGAGCGCTACTAAAAAGTTATCGAGCGTGACAAGCACCCGCGCTAGAGCGAGGGCGAAGTTCGTCGTCACTCAGGGCACTCTGGCCGGAAGTCAGCGGTCAGGAATGCGCCACGCTGCCCTGAGCCGTGGTCCATTTACTTCTGAGGCCGATAGTACATTTGCTAAGCTCCTTCGGACTTTATTCCGGTTTGCCCTACATATTGTGTAACGGACGATAGGGGGATTGAGTACACGACACTTTCCTCACGTGACACAAAGTGATTTTTGTGGTTTATGGTACATTTTTATGCAACGACTTTCGCGCCTTTGGCTTGTCTGCAAATCTTCCGCAGGTTATCAGGGCTGAGAAGACTACTTTAGCGTCTACTCGATTACGTATCTTTTTCAGTCTGTGTGAGAGGTGGTGAATGTACGGAACAACTGTTATCATTTCATTTTTCTGAAGCGTAGCAGACGGCCCATCATTTCTGTTCCCTCTGGGTAGCTTTAATCTTGAAAAGAATCGATTCGGCTAGTGAGAAGTGGCTGGTTGGGCTAACCAGCGTTCACAAGGCGTTGGGCTTGATAAATGAAGCTGTATTTCATTCAATGGATGCATGATGAACTGAACTCAGGTGGACTGAGATGGGTGAACTGAGGCTATTAGCAACAACTAATTAACGCCGCTGTTGTCGCCATCAACAGTTGTTAGGCTGTATCTTCTCTTGTGATTGTCGATATGCCTTCTTGTGTTGGTTGAACCTGTCATATATTTACGCGGGCCAAGCAGTAAACTTGAGTAGTAAGCCAGCGCTGTATTGCTAAATGGATTACCAACTCGCCCAAGCTTCAGTTTTAGACTCTAACCAGATCTTTGTGCAGCGGCGCCAGACATTGCGAGCGTTTTCGCTTGCACGCTAAACACAAGTCATGCTCTGAAAACGTAAGCGCATTTGACGCGAGTTCGCTAATGACGCAGGGCAAAAGGAGCTGTATCAGGAAGAATTACACGCTAACACACCCTTTGGGTGGCGAGCGTATCGCAGGAAATAATAATAATTGGTTTTTTTGGGGAAAGGAAATGGCGCAGTATCTGTCTCATATCGTTGGACACCTGAACCGCGCCGCAAGGGAAGGGATAAACGAGGGAGTGAAAGAAGAAAAGAAGAGGTGCCGTAGTGGAGGGCTCCGGAATAATTTCGACCACCTGGGGATCTTTAACGTGCACTGACAGCGCACAGCACACGAGCGCCTTAGCGTTTTTCCTCCATAAAAACGAAGCCGCCGCGGTCGGGTTCGAACCAGGGAACTCCGGATCAGTAGTCGAGCGCCCTAACCAATGAGCCACCGCGGCGGGTTCAGGAAAAAATTGAAAATTGGTTTTTGGAGAAAGGAAATGGGTCAGTGTCTGTGAGACCCGAACCATGCCGTAAGGGAAGAGATAAAGGAGGGAGCGAAAGAAGAAAAAGATGCCGCAGTGGAGGGCTCCGGAATAATTCCGACCACCCGGGGATCTTTAACGTGCACTGACATCGCACAGCACTCGGGCGCCTTACCTTGCTAGGCTGTTGAACATTACCTTGGTTTTCTGGATGTTAATTTATAGACCCATCGATCTGCTCTGCCTGTCTAACTCATTTATCATGATTTGCAGTTCACCTCCTGAGTGACTCAGCAAGGCAATGTCATCAGCGAATCGCAGTTTATTTAGGTATTCTCCATTTATTCTTATTCCCAACTGTTCCCAATTCAGGCCTCGAAATACCTCCTGTAAACATGCGGTGAACAGCACTGGCGAGATCGTGTCTCCTTGCCTGACGCCCTTTCTTATGGGAATTTTATTGCTGACTTTATGGAGGACTATAGTAGCTGTGCAGTTGCTATATATATCTTCCAGCATTTTGACATAAGGCTCTTCTACCCCCTGATTACGCATTGCCTGTATGACTGCTGAGGTTTCCACTGAGTCGAATGCTTTCTCGTAATCAATGAAAGCTATATATAGAGGTTGGTTATATTCTGCGCATTTCTCTATCACCTGATTGATAGTGTGAATATGATCTATTGTGGAATATCCTTTACGAAAGCCTGCCTGATCATTTGGTTGATTAAAGTCTAACGTTGCCCCGAGTCTATTAGCGATTACCTTAGTAAATACTTTGTAGGCAACGGATAGTAAGCTGATCGGCCTGTAATGTTTCAAGTTCTTGGCGTCTCCCTTCTTATGAACTAAGATAATGTTTGCATTCTTCCAAGCTTCTGGTACAGTCGAGGTCATAAGGCATTGCGTATACAGGGTAGCTATTTTTTCTAGCACGATGTCCCCTCCATCCTTCAACAGATCTGCTGTTACCTGATCCTCCCCAGCTGCTTTTCCCCTTTTCATTGCTTCTAAGGCTTTCTTTATTTCATCTTTCGTTACTGGCGGGATGACGCATTGCTGTGCACAGCTGTCTTTCTCATTAACCCTCTGATTACATTGGCTACTGTACAGGTCTGTGTAGAACTCTTCGGCTACGCTAACTATCTTATCCCTATTGCTAATTACATTGCCCTGCTTGTCTCTTAATACATACATCTGGTTTTTATCTATGCCTAGTTTCCTCTTCACTGCTTTTAGGCTATCCCCGTTCTTTAGAGCATGCTCGATTCTCTCCATATTAAATTTCCTTATGTCGGCTACCTTGCGCTTATTTAATAACTTTGATAGCTCTGTTAGTTCTATTCTGTCGGTAGGGTTAGACGCCCTCATGCTTTGGCGTTTCTTAATCAGATCTTTCGTCACCTGAGATAGCTTCCCGCTATCCTGCCGAACTGTCCTACCGCCTACATCTACTGCGCGCTCCATAATTATTGATGTCAGATTATCGTGCATTGTATGGACAACAAGATCGTCTTCCTCAGTTACAGCCGAATATCTGTTTTGCAGAGCTATCCTACACTCCTGTGCTTTCCCTCTTACGGCTAACTCGTTAATGGTCTTCTTCTTCATTAGCTTCTTCCGTTCCCTCTTCAAGTCTAAGCTAATTCTAGACTTTATCATTTTGTGGTCGCTACAACGCACCTTTCCGAGGACGGCCACATCCTGAATGATGCCAGGTTTAGCGCATAGTATGAAGTCGATTTCATGTTTAGTTTCACCATTGGGGCTCTTCCAGGTCCACTTCCTGTCTTCTCGTTTGCGGAAGAAGGTATTCATGACCCGTAAATTATTTCTATCCGCGAATTCGACTAATAACTCTCCCCTGCTATTTCTAGAACCTATGCCATAGTCACCTACCGCGTGCTCGTCAGCCTTCTTCTTGCCTATCTTCGCATTGAAGTCGCCCATCAGTACAGTGTACTGCGATTTTACTTTATTCATTGCCGATTCTACGTCCTCATAGAAACTTTCAACGGTTTTGTCATCATGGCTGGATGTGAGTGCGTAGGGCTGCACCACTTTCAGCTTGTACCTTCTATTCAGCCTAATTACTATAGCTGCTACCCTCTCGTTAATACTATAGAGCTCCTCTACGTTGCCAGCTATATCCTTATTAATGAGGAATCCCACACCTAGTTCTCGTCTATCCTCTAATCCGCGATTGCACAGTATGTGTCCGTCCTTTAGTACTGTATACGCCTCACCTGTCCTCCTAACTTCACTAAGCCCTATCACAGCCCATTGAACTCCCGCTACTTCCTCAAACAGCACTGCTAGGCTAGCCTCACTAGATAAAGTTCTGGCGTTAAGCGTTGCCAGATTCAGATTCGAATGGCGGCCTGTCCGGAGCCAGAGATTCTTAGCACCCTCCGCTGCGTCACAGGTCTGACCGCCGCCGTGGTCAGTTGCTCCGCAGCCGCTGGGGAGTGCGGGCCGAGGGTTAATTGGTTTGATCATAAAAGGTTGTGGCCAAGTACTACACCAGGCTGGCCAAATCATGCTCTGGTGAGGGAGCGCGTTGTCGGTTCTGGTCACCGAGATCAGGCCGCACTCCAGGCCTGGTTATGCAACTCCATCGACACGCGGATTTTTTTTTTGAAACCCGGTGGACAATTGCGCGGCACCAGGATTCGAACCCCGGTCCTCTTGCACGCGAGGCGGATGCCGTATACCTCTGCGCCATCGCTGCATCCTGGAAGGCTGATAAGCCTGTGGTTTTGCCATACCTCCACAAGACTTCGCACAATATCAAGAAAGTGGCCAAGAGGCATGGGGTGTCCGTTGTATTTTCGGCACCCAACAAGCTGGAAAAGTTGTGCCCACGCATTTGTGGCTCCAAGAAAAGAGGATGCCAGATACGACATGACACACCATTTGTCAAGTGCTCAACAGGCGTGATCTATGCCAGTCCCATGACGCGTGGAAACATTTATGTAGGCGAAACTGGCCGTTGCATCAATGAACGATTGGGAGAGCATGCCCGAAATTGAAGTCAATTAAAAGATAAGTACGCACATTTGTTTGCGCACGTAATTAAGTGCAGCGGATGCGTGGCTCGTTTGGCTGAGACTAGGATTCTAGGCAAGAGTGCCGACAAGACTGCGCGTGTTAGCCTGGAAGCTTACTATATCAAGAAATATGCAGACATTTGCATCAGCACTCCCTCGCTATCGCTTTTTGTAGCTGAAATAGACTTTTTGGAAGCACCTAACGTTCTTGCTGGTATCCTTATTGATTGTCCGCTCTCCTCCTTTTTCACCTCTGTTGTTAGCCTTATTTGAAATTTGAAATTTGAAATTTATTCCACAACAAAAAGATGCTGCGAGGAGGACAGGAGAAAAGCTGTGTGAACAGCTTGAAAAGCCCTGACCCCCCAACACACGGGGTAGGACAGAAGCGTGCAGCAAGAGAACACAGTCGGATATGGCAACATCGTTGAAAACGTTAGTATAAAACAGGCAAGAAGAACTAGAAAATCATATCACAGCATTTTACAAACAATAAACGCAGTTCTTTTGGTGATATATCTGATATGTCAATGTTAGCATCCTTTATCATGTGATTCTGAAGTGTAGGCAATTTAAATTTTATCATTTGATTTCCATAATTGGTTCTGCATTTTGGAACATACCACATCTCAGGGTGGCGCACATTATAAGCAGAAATGTTTTTCTCTAGCCTTGCTAGGCTAGTAATGGCATCATTATTTTTTATTAAACTGAGTTTATATAAGCGGCACAGTCTGTGATCGTTCATCGATGGAACTTGTATTATGTGGTACTTCTTGAATAGGCTTGCTGTGTGAAAGCGATATGGAACTTTACAGGCGAGGCGTAAAGCCCTTTTTTTCAAGACGGTAAGTTTGCTAATGTTTCCAGCTGTTGTTGTTGCCCATACAGAAAACGCGTAATTTAATAAAGAGGAAAATAAAGAGTTATATATGAGCATGTTAACAGGTATGGTAAAATTGTAGCAGTAACGGCGCATAACGCCAGCTGTCCTAGATAGCTTACCAACGATATAGTTTACGTGATCATCCCATGTCATGTTTTCTGAGAAATACACGCCCAGTGATTTAAAGCTCGTTACCACTTCAATTTCAGTGTTATTTAAAAAAATAGAAGGTCGCTGGACATGTGTCTGTCGGGGGTGAAATAAAATAGCCTTCGTTTTATTAATGTTTAGCTTTAGGCAGTTAATTTGAGCCCAGGCATTAATCTCGGACAACGTTCTATTCGCTCGGATACCTAGATCAACACACGATTTGCCTGAAAAGAATAAACTTGTGTCGTCAGCATAGATTATATATAATGTGCCGTTTCATCAACGCGAACTATCTCGTTAATATAAAGAATGAAAAGAAATGGTCCCAGGATGCTTCCCTGTGGGACACCTGTTTTGATTGACTTTGATGTGGAGTGTTTTCCTTCAATGACGACAAACTGAGTACGGTATTGTAAGTAAGACGAAATTAATTGATGCGAAATGCCTCTTATGCCATAGTGATCGAGTTTTTGAAGGAGAATTTCATGATTAATGAGGTCAAAGGCTTTGGAGAAGTCCAGAAACAGCCCAAGTACCATATTTTTACATTCAAAGTTTTCGAGAATGAACTCCTTTTGGCCAGCAGTGCGAGTTCCGTAGATTTGTTCCTGCGGAAGCCAAACTGAGCAGATGTTATTAAGTTGTAGCGTTCAGTGAAAGAGGTCAAGCGTTTCAGAATTATTTTCTCTAAACCTTTGGAGAATACAGGTAAAACGGATATGGGGCGGTAGTTTGACATGTCATTTCTATTTCCCTTCTTAAACACAACTGTCACTTTTGCTCGCTGCATTTTTTGAGGAAAGCATCCTGTGGACAAACACATATTAAAAATGTGGGTAAGACAAGGTGCTAATACATCAATGGCAAATTTTACAGGCTTCACTTGAATATCGTCCGCATCAGCAGCTCTACTATTGCTTAGGGTTAAAAATGTCGCTACAAGCTCACTATTAGCGACTGGGTCTAGAAATATAGTTGGATTACTTCGCTCCTTCATATATCTTAAATCAGGGTTTCTACTGGTTGCACCACCGATTGATAAAAAGAAGTCATTAAATGCGTCAGCTAACTTAGTGCCTTGAAGTTCTATCCCATCTTTTACGATTGTGGTTACCGCTTCTGAATCATTACCAAATACAGTGTTTAGTGCCTTCCAAACGTTGTTTGTGCGTCCTTGTGTTGCTTCTAACAGGTTAGAGTAATATTGCTTTTTTGCATTACGAAGATGTTTTGTGATTAAATTCCTGTACTTCTTAAACACTTTGAGGGCTTCAAGGGACTTACTCTCTATAAATGCCTTAAACAACTGGTCCCGTTTTCTAATAAGCTTAAGGCACTCTTTATCCACCCAAGGCTTCCTACTTTTCTTACAAATTCTAAACGTCTTGATAGGAAAACACGCAAGGTATACCGTAGAGAACTTGCTCATAAATAACTCATACGCTAAGTTAGGATCGCTCACTGCGAACACATCGTTCCAGTTTTCACTGCTTAAGCAGTCTCTAAAAGCGGAGAGCGTATCAGAAGTAATGCGCCTGTATGAAAATTCTGAGCGCATTCGTGTAGGCGTGTTAACGACTTGACTGACAAACATAAATATAGGCAAGTGGTCGCTGATATCATAAATCAAAGTGCCAGCTCTAACAAGGGAAGGATCAATATTGGTGACAAACAGATCTAAAAGTGTAGTTGATTGTGCAGTTATTCGTGTAGAAGACGTTATAAAGTTTTGACAGGAGTAAGAGCTTAATAATGATTCTAAATTTAACCCTGCTATTCTGTAACATGTCAATGTTCAGATCACCACCTAAAATTAATGTATATTTTCTTTCACTGACAAATTCTAAGAAAGAGCGTGCCTCCGCTCAATAAAATTCAGTTGTCAGTCAGCGCTCGTGTCGTGTCTTGTCCTTCTTGTGTGATTGCATGTTTTTTGCGCTGCTCCGTTCCCTTGGTTAAAAAATGCACCAACTAGCGCAAAAAGCAGTTTTACTGATGTGCCTTTGCTTGGGAGCGTAACGGTAAGCGTCCAAGTTCACTGTCTTTACGTTCCGAAGCCGTTTATTGAAGTTTGTTGTCGAGAAAGTGGTCCACAGGATGCAGTGATCACTACCTAAATTCATACCCTTATGCTCCCACGTAGCCTTGGGTATGTTTTGGTGAGGACTGGGGAGGTGTCCCGATTTACATTGTTTCCTACACACGTGGGTCTTTCCGTGTCTATGATAAGGGTGAGCCCAAGGTTTTTGTATAGTTTCCCACACTTTCCTGCCCTTACTTCTGGTCCTTTCATTGGTATAGCCCCACGCATTGTGTGGATCATTAAAGTCCCCCATAATTAAAAGCGCGTTGCTTTGCGCGTGTTCCATGGCTTTCTTTAACAGGGATGTAATAGCTAGCTGCTCCTCTCTGGGCGGGCTGTAGAGGTTCACTACGAAAAGACTAGCCTCTGAGCGAGAGCGGAGAAGGATCTGAAGAAATACGTACTGTGTCCCTGCAATTTCTAGATCAATTTGAGTTGCAGTAATGTATATATGGACCAATAAGGTCGTGGCAGGTTTCTTCTCATTAAGTGTTTTTTTTTCGGATATGCGGTGTATCAAGCCAATTTCACCGCCAGGTTCGTCTCCTGGAGTGCAACGATGTCCGGTTTAGTGTCTAGGCTCTGTATTGCGAACTCCAGGTTATTTCGCTTGGAGCCGCGCCGGCCCGACTACGCCTGCCAGCGCCGCGCGTGAATACGCATGCGCGGCAACCGGAGAAGGCCAGCAGGTGCGCGGCGCATGACGTCAGAGCTCGGCCGCCGCCGCGGCCCCGTGTGGGGTCGTGTGGATAAACTGCGTATGTGCGGCTGTGCGTATAAAAGGTGAGGCGATACAACTCGGTGTATCACAATCGCTTCGTATGTATGACGAAAAGGACACTCCAGCCACCCCTATCCTCTCTTCATGTCCCCTCACCTCTTTCGTTTAATTTCTCCATTCTTCCTGCTATCCTTTATTTCCGCTGCACCAGCTGGAGTGCTTCAGTATCGATGGCAGATGCCAGGGCCAGCAAAAATCTTTTCCTCCCTTTTTATTATTTTAATAAAACCACTTCCTACTAATACTACACCGCTATGCGGCGGTATCGCCAGTAGAAGATAAATTCTTCGGACCCAGAAGTCGTTGGCTGGCAGTTGGACGCTCTGCAGAGAAAGAATCAACATCAGAAAGCTAAACGAATGGCTGAGACGCCTGAGCAAAGAGAAGAACGTCTTGTCAAGCGGAGACGCCAAGAGGCGGAGTGTAACAAACCGGCGCATAGCAGCTTGCATGGTTCCTTCGCAAGAAAATCAAGATGAAGCAATGCCAATAACATCATCATCAACAAGAACTGAAGAGGAGAATGTAAAGGTTCGTCGTATAACTTACCATGCCATTACACCAGGGGGGAACTGCCGCTCTCGCTACGTATATCCTGGCATAGGTGAACTAAGCCACTGCCAATATTTTATTTAGTAAGCGATAGAAAAAAAAAAATTGAGGAAACGAAATGGAGCAGTAACTGTATTACATATCTCCGTGGACACCCGGACTGCGCTGTATGGAAAGATAGAGGGACCAAGAGAAGCTAGGGAGAAAGAGGTGCCGTAGTGGAGGTCTCCGGATTGACGTCGACCTCCTGGTCGTGCACTGACATCGCATAGCACACGGGCGCCTTTTGCGTTTCGCCTCCATTGAAACGCGGCCGCCGCGGTCGGGTTCGAACCCGAGTGCTCCTGCTCATTAGACGAGTGCCCTAATCACTGAGCCACCGCACCGGGTAGGGGTAGAACGGCAACATACATTGGAAAATTGCTTTAAAAAAATGAAATTGCATGATTAATTACTTTTCTAGAAATCTCACAAAATGAATTAAATTACGTTACAAATTACTGCTATCAGGAATTAATAACATTACATTACAATTACTCCTCAAATGTAATGAAAATTGTTTTTCAATTACTCTTTAATTGCGACGCATAAAAGGTTGCGCATTGGCCATAGTTCCTACAAAATTTTCAGATTTTTTTTATTACACTGCCACTGAGCTTCAAAGTAGGCGTCGGAAATTTTTCCCCTCTTGATAGAAAGGTAGCTTAACCCATTGAACAGCCGCTTTCCTGATGTTAATGAGGCTAATTAACTTAATCGTAAAATTTCTATAATTGCTGGCATCACTATACAACAAGAAGTTCATTGTTCAATGCCTTATATTGTCGAATCTTCTTAATTTTGAGAATTTGTCGTACGCGTAAACAGCGGGAGTGCATAGACTACTTGTTCTCGCTCATCTTCTGGGAAACGCATCTGGGCACAGTCAAGCTGCCAATTCTGCTGCTCAGTTGACTCGTTCTGGAGGTATGTTAGAGGAAATTTATAGCATGTCGCCATGACGCTGTCGCGTATGTTGTCGTTTAGTTAAAGATGGGCTTCAAATCTGGCAACACAAGCTAGTTTTTCCTAAAACTCCAATCAAGTTTGTTAGGTGCGTGCCGCGCGTTTTGCTTGCTTGATGACGCTCAACCCGCCAACGAAAGGTCAAAGCATGGCCTATACAAGGAGGAGCACGGACTCTTTGTACAGCAAAACTAATTTCGCCAATAATTAATTACTTCTGCCATGAAGTTACTGCTGCAAAATTATTCACTACGTTACTAAACTACCAGTTCATAAAAATAATGAATTACACTACAAAATACCGAGAACATAAATTTAAATAAAGCTACTTAATTACTGTCATGTTTGTCGCGGCCGATCCCCCTGCAAAAGACTTTCCACCTGCAATGGACTTGTCCTGGCCTGCGGCACGGACGACGTCTCGAAGGAGCGGCGATGGGCGTGGCTTGGAGTGGTTGGCAAAACATTCTGCTGCCGGCGGATGGATCGTCTAGTGAAAATTTGCTGTTTTTCTTAAATCCGCTGGGTTTTTGCGGGGTGGAATGCGCTAATCGATCGAGGAAGGCTTTTCTCGCCTTCCGAACAGCGACAAACGGCGAAAAGTGAGTTGTGCAACCGTGCTAAAAGCAAACTGACCGACGTAAGACACGATCTGCGGCGTGCACTTGGTTGTAAGCAGATTTACTCGGTTACTCCTACGCCCATGTAATTTTGGATGAACAAGCAAGCGCACAGTTTGCTTTATTATCCTCCCGAATGAATCTATACTTTCATGAAATCATGACCGACCGAGAGCTCAGAGGCCCGGATGGCATGCGACGGCTGGAAGTATAAGAACTTCTACATAGGCATTCTTATTTATTCGACTGGGGCAGATCGCGTTCAAAAGCCTGCCTTCTTTCATGAGCCAACCCGCCGGGGCATGACCTCGGCCGCTCAAGTACAGCCGCATTCCAAACCGGAATCGTAACATACCGCGCTCGATCAAGCGCTGTCGTGTCCGGGTCCAAACCCGCTTTTGCTTGCGTCATTTAAGTGCGCTTCTAATTATCAGTGCGCTCTGCACGATCATTATGCAATGTTGTACACAAATTGCTAATGGCCTAGCTCTGTTAGGCCAGGATATACGTAGCGAAAGCACGGAGACTCCAGCATCAGAAGAGTGCATTCACCAGATTCGCCTTTATTCATGGTTAAAGCTGAAGCCGTCGTGGCGGAGTGGTAGCGTCTCCGGCTTTCTTTCCACCTCTCCTTTACCCCTTCAATTACGGTGCGGTTCGGGTGTCCACCGAGATATGTGCGATAGTTACTATGCTGTTTCTTTTCCTCAAAAACCAAACAAAACAAGTCAGCCGCCGGCGTTCATTGGGTTCATTGGCGTTGACAACGTTATAGGGCCCTTCATTTTCACAAAATCAAAAGCGCGCCACTGCCTCCCAGAGTCACTAGACACCTCAATCTCGCTTTCATGTACGTGGCTGTGCCCCGCGCCAAATCATCTGTGGTGATTTTAACGCCCACCATAGTGCGTGGGGCAGTGCGCGCCACTCCGCGCGTGGAGACGACCTGCACGACGCAGCAACGCAGCTGGGACTCACCCCCTTGAACACCGGCGAGCCCACCTTTCGACGACGCGGAACAACCGGCTCCTGCATCGACGTTGCCTTCTCATCCAGAGGCATCGACATGGCGCCAGAGGTGACATGGCGCCGATCGCCATCTCTCTGGGGCTCGGATCATTACTCCATCCTAATCGAACCCACTGCGTTGGAGGCGCGCCCCAAACGTGCCTACTTCATTACCAACTGGAGTGCGTTCAGGCGGGCGGTCGACGAGGCGGCGGCCACTGGCGCAGATTTATTTTCAAATCTAGTCCGATGCGGTCTCGCAGCTACCCAACGAGCAGAGGTAAGGGCAGGGCAGCCCTCACCTGATATGAAGCTGCTCAATCTGCGCGAGAAGCGAGATCGCGCAGAGCGACGGGCGCGACGGACTGACAGAGCCGCCGACTGGACTGTCTACAACCGCTTGGACGCAGCAGCGCGCCGCCACGCCAACAAGCTATACCGCCGGCAGTGGGCTTCACTATGCCAAAGGATGGAGGAAGATGTCAGCTCGCGGAGGCTGTTTGACACCCTGCGGCGCATCACCCAACCACAGGCAAACCGTCAACCGCTGGCCGCCCTCGCAATCTCCAGCGGGCTCAGCTTTGTAGAATTGGCAGAGCGGTTTGCCGATCGATTCGCGCCGCCCAGCTCCGCAAACGCCGCTAACATAGCTGCTCCTGAGAGCCCCACAAGCGACGCCAGTCCCTCGCCCATCGCCTCGGAAGGTCCATGTGATGCGCCGTTCACCGCGGCGGAACTCAACAATGCGCCGCAGCGCTGCCACCGCCGCTCGGCGCCCGGACCGGACGGGGTGACATACCAGATGCTGCGAAACCTGGATGCGCAGCAACGACAGATCCTCCTGCAGCAGATCAACCTGGTGTGGGAACGCGGGGAGCTACCGGAGGATTGGCGAACCGCGGTCGTTTGTCCCATCCGAAAGGCAGGGCGCCCACCTACGGAACTGAGCGGATACTGGCCAGTGGCATTAACATCGGCGGCAGGTAAGCTCATGGAGCATATGGCGTTGCAGCGTCTGAATGAGCGGGCTGCGGAGGCTGATTTGTTTGACGAGCGGCAGACGGGTTTCCGTGGGATGCGGTGCACGGCTGATTCTATATCGGACGTTGTTACAGCGCTGGAGCATGCCAGGGCGGCAGGCCAGGTTGCGCTGCTGCTGCTACTGGACGTCTCGGGCGCTTTTGACAACGTTCACCGCGCACCAATTCTCGCGGTGCTTGAGGGGGCCGGTGTGAGCGGGCGCCTTTTGCGATACGTTCATGGCTTCCTGAGCGGGCGCACCATGCGCGTACGAGTAGGGGGTAAGCTCTCCAAGCCTCGCCCGGTGGACATGGGCGGGCCGCAGGGCTCTATCCTATCACCATTTTTGTTTAATGTGGCCATGTCGGTGCTGCCGGCCTCCCTCCCCACGAGCGGCCGACACCATGTGTACATGTCCATATATGCAGACGACATAGCTCTGTGGTGCCGGGGACCACCGGGCGAGGCGTTCCGCGTGCGGGTGTGCCTTCAGGGAGCCCTGACCGCAATCTATGCCAGCTTGCGCGACCTTTGTCTGTCGCTGAGCGCGGACAAATCGGTGGCCATGGCCTGCGTTTCGCGCTCGCGCGCGCACCTTGCGCCACTGTCACTGGACGGGACTCCAATTCCTTGGCCTAAATCGGTGCGGTACCTTGGCCTGGACATCGACTGGCGCCTTTCCTTCCGCCCCGCGGCGACCAAGGCCTGTCTGCAGGTTAAGAGGATCACCGCCGCCGTGCACAAGCTCACCGCTCGAGGCCAGGGCATCTCCCAGCAAGCCGCGCTGCGTCTATACAATGCCGCAGCTTTGGGGGCGGTGCTCTATGCGCTGCCGCTCGTCACGGTGCGCAAGCCGTGCTGGAAGAAACTCGAGCTTCAGCACCGCAAGTCCCTGCGCGTGTGCCTAGGCCTTCCCAAAAACTCACAGTGCGCCGCAACGTTGGCCGAGGCAGGAGCGTGGCCACTTGAGCTCCAAGCAGCGCGCAGGGCATTGAATCCAATCGACCGGCTTCACCGCGCACCGGACGGCGGCTCGCTGCTGCAGCGTATGTGCTCGCACCCGCGCTCACGAATGGGCGCGGCGCTGCTCGAGTATGAGCAATTGACCCAAGGCCCACCCCCCTACGGCTCCTGCGCGCCCTGGCCTGCTGCCTCGGAGGTACAGCGAGAGATCGTCGGCATTGCGGGAAAGCGGAGCCCACCCCTATGTGCTGTGCAGCAGCTGGCCAGAGCCGTCATACACGAAGAGCTCCAGGACCATCTCGTGTACACCGACGGCTCAGTGGCCCGCGACAGCTGCTCCCTTTCTGCGCCACCATCCCCGCCCTGCGACTGCACAGCCAGCAACACGCAGCCTTCCTGGGCTCCTCCACCACGGCGGAGTTGATGGGGATCCGGCTCGGACTGGACCTGCTGCTCACCCTCGGCCCTCCGCCGCCCAGGAGTGCTCTGCTGTGTGACTCTCGCGCCGCCCTCAGCCGCCTGCAATCTAACGGCCGCGGTACCCCACTAGTGCGGGAAATTCGCTCGTGCATCGAATGCCTCGCGCAGAGAGGTTGTGCCGTGCGTGCACAGTGGGTGCCCGATCACTGCGGCATCGCAGGCAACGAAGAAGATGACGACCTCGCGACAGCTGCACACCAACTACCTGCCAGCGATCTGCCCCTTGCGCTGGAGGACGTACGTGTGGCCATCCACGACCATCTCCGAAAGCAGCACCCCGACCCACGCATCGCGGGAGGTGAGCGCATCGACAGTGTCACCGGCTGTCGCGCACTTACACGGTCACAACGTGCAATGATCCTCCGCACGCGCATTGGCTGCGTGTGGCCCGGGGAACGACGGGTGCGTCACAGAATCACGAAGAGTGATGTGTGTGACGGATGCGGTGCAGTGAAAACACTAGAACACCTGCTCCTTCACTGTACCGCGTTCGCCGATGCTCGTCGCGATATGCTCGCGGTCTATAGGGCGCAGGGCATACTACCAGATTCCATCAAGGCGCTATTGTGGCCGCAGGGCAGTGCGCGCACTCGTGAGCGAACTTTGGTGAGCCTCTGTGTATTCCTCGAACACACGGGCTTGACGTCCCGTTTGTTTTCCGTCAGGTAGTTACATGGAGTGACCGAACGCTCCGGGAGTTCTACCTTGAACGATTAATAACTGGACGCCCCACTCTAGTTGAAACCAACACAGTGCTGTGCGCGTGTGTGATTTAATTCCTCTAAAATGAACTAATCACGCGCACAACCTGGACACATTTCTTATTGTGTAAATACTTAGTACATATTACTTCTCCCTCTATCCTCTCTTCCTGTCTCCTCACCTCTTTCATTTCATTTCTCCATTCTGCCTGCTATCCTTTATTTCCGCTGCCCCAGCTCAGGTGCTTCAGTATCGATGGCAGATGCCGGGGCTAGCAAAAATTTTTTCCTTACTTTTTGCTATTATTTTTAATAAAACCACTACCACCACCATGTACGTGGCGTTGATGCCTAACTAAAGAAAAAAATTGGAAAATTGGTTTTTGGGGAAAGGAAATGACGCAGTATCTGTCTCACCTCTCTGCGGACACCCGAGCTGTTGCGTAAGGGAAGGGATAAAGGAGGAAGTGAAAGAACAAAGGAAGAATACAAGGTGCCGTAGTGGATGGCTCCAGAAAAATTTCGACCACCTGGGGATCTTTAAGGTGCACTGACATCGTACAGCACACGGGTGCCTTGCGTTTCGCCTCCATCGAAACGCTGCCGCCGCGGTCGGGTTCGAACATGGGTACTCCGAATCAGTTGCCGAGCGCGCTAACCACCGAGCCACCGCGGCGGGAACGTGTCCAACTGCAAAAAAATTAATGTGGATTAGCAAGGGGACGGAGTTACGGACAATGGAAATAGGATTAGGAAGATGAGGTGGCGCGAGCGGCAGATGGCTACCGGCACGGAAAGACCGCGTCGTCACACGCCGAGGATAGAGAGGAGCGGTAGCTAGGTGCCGATGGCAAGCTGGGCCGCCTAACAAGTGACCAACAAGGGGACGGAGTTAGGGAGAATGGAAGTAAGAACGGAAGATGAGGTGGCGCAAGCGGCCGATGGCTACCGGCACGGAAAGACCGCGTCGTCGCACGCCGAGCATAGAGTGGAGCGGTAGCTAGGTGCCGACAGCAAGCTGGGCCGCCTAACAAGTGACCAGCAAGGGGACCGAGTTAGGGAGAATGGAAATAGGAACGGAAGATGAGGTGGCGCAAGCGGCCGATGGCTACCGGCACGGAAAGACCGCGTCGTCGCACGCCGAGGATAAAGACGAGCGGTAGCTAGGTGCCGACGGCAAGCTGGGCCGCCGAACAAGTGACCAGCAAGGGGACGGAGTTACGGACAATGTAAATAGGATTAGGAAGATGAGGTGGCGCAAGCGGCGGATGGCTACCGGCACGGAAAGACCGCGTCGTCGCACGCTGAGGATAGAGAGGAGCGGTAGCTAGGTGCCGACGGCAAGCTGGGCCGCCTAACAAGTGACCAGCAAGGGGACGAAGTTACGGACAATGGAAATAGGATTAGGAAGATGAGGTGGCGCAAGCGGCGGATGGCTACCGGCACGGAAAGACCGCGTCGTCGCACGCTGAGGATAGAGAGGAGCGGTAGCTAGGTGCCGACGGCAAGCTGGGCCGCCTAACAAGTGACCAGCAAGGGGACGGAGTTACGGACAATGGAAATAGGATTAGGAAGATGAGGTGGCGCAAGCGGCGGATGGCTACCGGCACGGAAAGACCGCGTCGTCGCACGCCGAGGATAGAGAGGAGCGGTAGCTAGGTGCCGACGGCAAGCTGTGCCGCCTAAAAAGTGACCAGCAAGGGGACGGAGTTACGGACAATGGAAATCGGATTAGGAAGATGAGGTGGCGCAAGCGGCGGATGGCTACCGGCACGGAAAGACCGCGTCGTCGCACGCTGAGGATAGAGAGGAGCGGTAGCTAGGTGCCGATGGCAAGCTGGGCCGCCTAACAAGTGACCAGCAAGGGGACGGAGTTACGGACAATGGAAATAGGATTAGGAAGATGAGGTGGCGCAAGCGGCGGATGGCTACCGGCACGGAAAGACCGCGTCGTCGCACGCTGAGGATAGAGAGGAGCGGTAGCTAGGTGCCGACGGCAAGCTGGGCCGCCTAACAAGTGACCAGCAAGGGGACGGAGTTACGGACAATGGAAATAGGATTAGGAAGATGAGGTGGCGCAAGCGGCGGATGGCTACCGGCACGGAAAGACCGCGTCGTCGCACGCCGAGGATAGAGAGGAGCGGTAGCTAGGTGCCGACGGCAAGCTGGGCCACCTAAAAAGTGACCAGCAAGGGGACGAAGTTACAGACAATGGAAATCGGATTAGGAAGATGAGGTGGCGCAAGCGGCGGATGGCTACCGGCACGGAAAGACCGCGTCGTCGCACGCTGAGGATAGAGAGGAGCGGTAGCTAGGTGCCGATGGCAAGCTGGGCCGCCTAACAAGTGACCAGCAAGGGGACGGAGTTACGGACAATGGAAATAGGATTAGGAAGATGATGTGGCGCAAGCGGCGGATGGCTACCGGCACGGAAAGACCGCGTCGTAGCACGCCGAGGATAGAGAGGAGCGGTAGCTAGGTGCCGACGGCAAGCTGGGCCGCCTAACATTGGCCCGACTTTCAGGCCAGTTTTGGGCGAACTTACGGCCGATCGAGCGGCGAATCATGCCTGGCATTCGTTTCCCTACATGGGCCAGTAAAGGCCTGGCATATCCTGATTTCAAATATTGATATCCTGCTTTCAAACATTGGTATCTGGTATCCTGTTCCGAAAATTGGCATATGCGACATAACGCACTGGGCAATGGCTGGCACTGCGTATGTACCATTCTACCTAGGCAATACTCATAAATGAGGGTCCCAAAGACTTTAGGAGGTAGACTGCCCAGGCAGCACAACAGCATTGGGCGAACACTGGTCGATCATTGGCGAAAATTGGCATGAACGGCTGTCCTACATTGTCCTTTAGGCATAGCGCTACCACTTGGACACATTGGCCGCACTTTCAGGCCAGTTTTCGGTCAATGTTCGGCCGATCGAGCGGCCAACGCTGGCCTAGCGTTCGTTCCGCGACATGGACCAGTAAAGGCCTCGGATTCGCGTTCCAGCTTTCGAAGACTGGCATATCCAAATTTCAGACATTGATAACCTGCTTTCAAACATTGCTATACCGCTTTCTAAAATTGACATATGCAACATAACAACCCACTGGCCAGTGCCTGGCACTGCGGATGTACCATTCTACCTAGGACATATTGATAAGTGAGGGTCCCACAGACTTCAGGAAAACTGCTGCAGGTTTACTGCATCGAATTACTAGGATCACGCTTCTACCACACGCAGGATGCCTTGCACTACCATCAGCCATCCTGGAGATTAACGAAAAGGACGGCCCAAGGGTACGGTGCCAGAGGTTGCAGGAACATCATTTATTTTCAAATTTGCTGCGTGCCGATGATTCAGGTTGGAGAACGCAGATTGGCCAGCTGCTCTGGCACAACATGCTTTTATGTAAAAGGTTACATATACAAGCTCCGGCTGGTGGAAAACAAGAACAGTAAGTGCCGATTGCAGTTTGCCGTTCCACGTGCATCAAAAAGCTGCTTGCAGTCTAGTATGAAAAATTAGCTGTTGTGGCCAAAAACAGATGGAAGAATACACAGCAAGGCGGGTGGAATAAAACTGCGAGGACCGCCATCGCACCGACTTTCCAATTGGCCTTGTAGTTGATAACCCACCTCTAAATGTTATTGGCAATGCATTAAGGATGAATGTTGAGCCACGGTGGATAAACAGAACAAAGGCCTAGACCTAGCGCGGACGCAGGGCCATATTCATGGACTGGCTGAACATGGGCCCAGCCATGGGCGTGGACAATGGGACACTGCCGATAGTTAGATTGGTTGAACATAGATAGATAGGCTCTGTCTGGACATAATTTGGGCCACTGTTGGAAAAAGTCTCAGATTGCCTAAAAGTTGATGTAGGACCGATATTCATACCAGTTTTCGCCGCTATTGTGCCGCTGTGGGACTATTAATTTCAAGGGGCTGGGGGTTTAACTTCCTAGATATCAAAGCGGGGTGCAAAATAGGTGTTACCTCATGAAAACAGCCTTTTCACAAAAATCGGGGGATCGCAAGAGTGTATAGATCCCATTCTGCCCTTAAGGGTGCAAAGTGGCTCACAGTGTAGGAAAACAAACAATAAAAGACTGCGCCAAACACCTGACTTCAAAGAACGTTTCAATCTTTGTTTTTCTCCCAACCGCTTTCCTTGCAGGTTGTTGACTCGACCAAGTTGATTATTTCGACACGTATTTTAGCAAATTCGCCGTCCCGGTGCGCACACAGAGGTTGATTTTTTCACACAAGTCCGCGGTTATCGAGTGCCACACCTGAAGAAGCAATAGCCCATTTGTGATGGACGTCAGCGAAGAATTCTGAGTCGTGGCATTGATATTGTCGCCGGTGCGTCTAGTTGTCCGTCCTCAGGCTAACATCATTGAGGGAGAAACAAGCCGGTTTTCTGGAAGGTAGTGAGAACGCTAGCATTTAGAGGTGTGAACAAGACACACAGTGCGATCTCTGGAAGACTGTCGTACCCGAGGCGCGCAGTAGTTTACATAATGTGCGCATGGTGGAAAGGCCGATACGTATAAGCGGTAATCGTCGGCCAGGCGCGTTAACTCGAGAGCTCTGACAAGCCGCGGTCACATAAATGCGACAGCAGGGCATCGTATGAACCTTCTGGCCTATTGCGCTCATGTAAACACTGATGATTCTCAAGGAGACCACATCGAGCTAATCCGCCAGGAAGAGGTAGATCGACAAGAACAAGTCTGCTTTCGCGTTGAATGGAAAGAGGTATGTAGACGCCCCTCCTCCTCTCCTGCGCAGCTATACAATGCCCCTTCTGTTAGATAACAAAACAGACCACGCTCAAGATGGAAGCTGCTTCCTCCTCCGCCTTGGGCACTGGATGAGGGGCTATCGTCCCGCTTGACACGATGTGGTACATGTAAACAGCAGCATGGCGGCTTTGCAAAATACCCTAGGCAAATACGATGCGCCACTGTGGTATTCATATAAACTTGTTTACTCAGATCCGCCGTCTCTTCTACAATGGCAAATCAGTGTTCGGCGACGAAGGTACAGACGGTGTTTTTTGTGTTTCAGATCCCCGAGGCAGCCAGTGTCCTATTCCTGGCGGGTCCACATTTTGCATTGGGCCTGGGAATTGGTGAGTTGTAATCCTCGGCTTTTCGAATGCAAGGAAACGCTGCCCGAGAGTAAAGATGTGTTGTTTCCTGTCAGACGTCTCCTGAGCAAAATACGCAGGAAACAGGCGTGTGCTCCAAGAACATGGGACAGTTTTCATATGCCAATCAAGCATGGACATATTTTTTTCGGGCTTTCGTTTTGGCTAGTTGGTTCAAGCTTGTCGCTCATCGTGCACGTTGAGGACGGATACCTTTTCCAAATCACCTTGTGTATGTTTCTGTCAGCTTCATTTTGAACCTAAGGCATCAGATAGCAGAGCATAAATTTTGGCAAATTTTGGCCTGCGGAATCAGGTTGCTAAGCCTGAAATATGTACCAGTGCAGGTGTAATGTACCAGTAGTAATGCGTCCCACATGCACATGACCAGAGGTGAGCAAATACCCTCATTTTTACTTTTCTTCCTTCACCCTCAATTTTGAGTCCATGGCCCTCTCTCGCCCTCGCCCTCACATAGTCGGTCATCGCTCAACCTCACCCTCACTAACAGTCGTTTCTAAACTCGTTATTTTTTGTAGTCGGCAACTTCTGAAGATATTACTGAGCAATAAACATACAAGGCAAGCCCTCAAGGCACTATTGGACGAGAGGCCAGATGCTTATACTATTGTGTGTGTGCGGTGTACGTGTGTGTGAGTTCTTTGAGTTAGTACGTGCGGCAATACCGAGACAGTTACGAGTTGCGCCCCAATACATCACTCTGCCTTTACTTGTGGCACGCACTGCATGCATACATATGCCCTGCACTTATAACACTTCATTGCTATCTATATGCACTGCTAAAATGAGTCAGCGCGTTCTTGTGCCTGTGTACAAAAACTAATGTACGCCAAGAATATTTAAAAAACAATTAAGTAATTTTCTTGCAAACCAGCGCAACGGCTCGAAACCAAGCAAGGAAGGGACAAATCACAGCGCTGAATTTGTCTGGCTTCGAGCCGGTTGCGCTGGTTTACAAGTACCATGTCTGACCAACTCGCTCACCAGTTCATGTTGTACAATTCAGTATTGATTTTGGTTTATGAGGGTTTAACGTCCCAAAGTGACTCAGGCTATGAGGGACACCGTAGTGGAGGGCTCCAAGAATTTCAAACACCTGGGCTTCTTTACCGTGCACTGACATCACGCAGTACACGGAGTTCAGTAGTGTTTACCATAACAATTACAACAAGTGCTAAGTGCAGAATTTGACACAGAACAAGGAAAGTTTGTAGGTCGCTTAATTACCATTACTCGGTGACATTGCGATAGCACTGGGTCTTCTGGATTTCACTGCTTCTAGTCTCCCGCCGTTTCGTGCGGTTTACTGCATGCTCCTCTGATGACGCTTCCATGCGCACGTATGCAAGATGATGGCTACGCTTTCAAACTACAGTGTAAGAAACTGGCATTAACAAGCGTGAACGCGGCTACGTGACGAAGACAACGACATTCCAAGAACAGCTAGAGAGCTTGGCAGTTCGTACAGGCAGGTTGTTAAGATTTCTCCGAATTGATTGTTCGCCTGAGGAAAGTATGCGAACCGGCCGAAACCGCAGTGGCACTCTGTTGATGTGCTCAGGCTTACCTCGCGTGTAGTGCACTGTTGCTCGGTCTTTTTGCGATGTGTTTCGTGGCGTTTCCTAAAAGCTTTGTAATTTATTAATAAATGTAGAATATATTTTCAATGTCATAAATACCAGGCTTTAAAAAAGCTGTGGCGATGGCATAGTGGTCTGAGCAGCGGCCAGTGGAACCGATTTTTTAGCGCCGCCCAGGGCTCTCCACTCCCCCAGCTGTAAAGCTTCTTTATTATTTTTTTAGTGTCTTCCCCGAGTGCGATGCCGGCTTTCCCCTGCAGTGAGGCTCCTAGGCTGTCGCTTCAAATAAAATATTATTCAGGCCACTTGAAAATCAAACGGCTCGCTAAAATGCAGCATTTGGGCTGAATAATGGTCATCACTAATTTCCCGAGTCTGGAGTGAACAATCCCTGTGGTTGCAATTTTAGTGTCCTAGCACTTCCAATCCGCCGAAGAGTGGTTGTCTGTCTGTCCGAAACCTGCTTCCAGCATGTGGGTCACTTTGGTCACGTGACATGACGTCATCACAAGCATGCCCACCAGATTGTGAGCAAACTGCCCACCGTGGCATATCAAATAATAATTAGTCGCGAGAGATTCCTCAGGAACAACATAGGTCTCACGAGCCCGACCGATGTCAGCACCTGCCATCGCAGGGCAGTCGCGCGTAGCTAAACCGCTGCACCTCTGCGCCAGGAGTAGAATCAGGCGCTCCCAGGTATCTGTGAATGTAGAGAATGACCAATTCTCTATACACCACACCACCGCAATGCGACACAGCTTTCCTATACTGCAATTACAGAGAAAATAGAAAATAGAAAGAAGATACAACTGTACTCAACTACTCACAGTGTGAATGAAAAAATTCCACAGCAACGCTTCAACACGCTTTGATTTGGCAGTGGAATTTCCTAGAAGCATTTTTTGTGTCGCAGCCAGTTCTTTGAAACCTCATTGAGCTGAAATCGGGCTTTGTTCTGGGAAACAAGGCTTAGAAAAGAAAGGGCTATAGAAGATACTTTTCATCCGACGTAACAGCTTTATTCAAAAACATAATATTCTATCAACTAAGCAGTTCGGCCTTAGGGAGAATTTATCTACTGAAATAGCGCTACTTAAAGGAAAAGAATTAATATTAAATAACATAGAACACAAAATACTGACCCTCGGTGTATTCGTAGACTATTCAAAAGCCTTCGACAGGATGCACCATTTACCTCGGATACAGAAACTCTCTATATATGTCGTTCGTGGCGTGCCGCTTTATCTATTTTCCAGCTACTTGACCGACCGCACTCAATCTGTTCTCTTGGGAAACTATCGCTCGCAATTTCACTCAACTGGTAATGGTGCCCTCAGGGGAGCATATTGGGGCCCCTTGCTGTTCAACATGTACATAAATGATTTAGTGAAATAGATAATGAGGTCGAATACTCATTTTTGCCGATGACACAAGTATATTTATTTCAGTAACGAATGCAGAATATTTAATACGTAGAGGAAACGATGTACTGGCGAAACTGCATGCATGGTTCAGGAGACATGCGTTGCTCATTAACGCAGACAAATCTAAAGCCGTCATGTTCTGAGTTAAAAATGTGTATCTTGCGGCTGACCTCACCTTAACCCTCGGTAGTAACACAATAGCAATAGTGAGTGCTGTAAAAACACTAGGTGTTTATTTTAACAAATTCATGTTGTGGAACAATCATGTGGACCTGATAACCACTAAGCTAGCTCGTGTTGTAGGAGTATTAAGAAAATTTCAGCGCACATTACGAACTACAACAAAGATATATAGCAATATATCATGCTTTATTAGAGTCTTATATTAACTACTGTAAGTTGGTGTGGGGTGTACTTGTAAAAATAAACTTCTCAAATTGCAGAGGGCAAAGATGAGAGCCATAGTGAATGTATCTTTCATGTCACACGTTAGCTCCCATTTCTCAACATAACGCATCATGGAAATCCAAAAAAATATATGAATTTCACATTCTTAGATCCTTTAAAGTTCAGGTTAAACAAAACAATATGTTATTTAGAGACATCGCTAAATTGCACGAAAATCCCGCAAATTACACAAACACGATGCCGCGAACTCTGGGATGTTCCACATCCCAGAGTTCACAAACTACGGCTTTCAAACACTTAACTATGCTTTGCCATACGCGTTAAATAAATATAAAGTTACACAACAAAATAATACCAGCTCTTCTTTTTCTTTTAAAAGAATAAAAAATATCTTTCTAATGAACCTGTATATTGGTGGCAAGAGTATCTTTTTAAAGTGAACATATAATAATTTCTTGTGTTGTTGTATTTCCACAATTTTTGCTGTACTGTACTGCTTCTGGATGATTTTTGTTATCTGTTATCTTTTTAGTGTGATATGTGTTTTCTGTCCTGCACTGCCGAGTATAGAAAGGATATGGGAGCTTTGTCAAGCTGCTCTTGGGCGGCTTTTACTCCCATACACCCCAAACATGTATGTAAACATGCTTGTTTGAAATAAATTCAAATTCAAATTCCGAACTTGGGAATTCAACAACCTTACTAGGTATAATTTCTACGTGTTTTACTCTACACTCTGATCATCCGACAGACTCGGGGCTGGTAGTGAAAATGTTGACTGCTGTATCATGGCTACGGCTGGACCGGCGGCCGCCCGTACGGCACGGCCAGCGCCCCCTTGTTCGCGCACTATACAGGGTTTTTCGCCTAGTGGACTGAGTAGCCGCCTCACATGCGGGAGGTGCGGGGTTCGATCTCTACTGTCGCCGGGTACCCACCGGGGATACAATGGGTACAAGCTTTCCCTTGCCTGGTGCTCGGCTTATGTAGGGTGAAATGCTTAGGAAATGGGTCGTTGACTCCACCTTGAGCAGAAGAAATTAACCTGAGACATGGCGCTCTTTTGCCACAGATGCCCTTGCGCCATAAACATCCATCATAATCATCAATATCAGTGTGGCCAGCAGCGCGTGCATGCCCCCGTGATGACGACCAAGAAACAAAAAGTGGCTCAGGAGATTATCAGCAGCTTCACAGGCTGAAACAGCATGCGAGGACCTCCAGGCGAGGTCACAAGAGCTGTTGCGTTGAAACAATAGTCTATAGAGAGAGTCTTTCTCAAAGAGCACGAGCAGCCATGTTCTCTTCGAAGCTGCCATCAGCAGCAGAAAATGCTCCCTTCTTTTCCTTTCTTTTGCACTTCTGTCAAACCATGCATGTTTTGATATTTGAAAGCAAGTTGCTCTATTGCACCACTCCGCCTAGAGTTTAAACACAAATGTCAAGGTCCATGATCATTTTGCTCGTAATCCATGCCACCGTTACTTGACCATCAACTTTCAATGACCTGGACCACATTAACAGGAAGACCTGGCAGCAAGCATTGCAGAGCTGTCAAAATTCAGTGCTACGAGAACAACTTGCCAGTAAATTTTCAGCACAAAAATTGTCTCGGAAGAGGACATCGAGGTGCGCTTGACATAGATTTCATGTATGTGTGCCTGCTGTACACTGAAAAAATGTACAAATCAACTTAAGAGTATCCACACATGCAGCAAGAAGGCTTAGAAAGAGCAAAAAAATACAATAGGCTTACACAGGACAAAAATGCGTCAATGTGATTAGTGAGAATTTTTTTACTGTCTTAACGGGAGGAGAGCTTTACAATTAAAGGTGTAGGTGGAATTACTGGAAATCACTTGACCTGTAAAATTTCTGCACATACAGCATTCACTGAGCCGTGAGCTAAATGGCCAGTTTAAGACTTAAAAGAAACATGCTGCAGTATATACAAAAAAAATGCTTTTAGTGCTCTCTTTTACATGACATCGGTTAATCATATCATAGCATTGGTAGCACACAAAATGTATGTGTGGAATACATGCATGCACTGTTTTTGTTCATATCTTACCTGTCATGTGCTGTTATGGCCTTTGATGTGCTGGGAAAGAAACAGGTATTGAGCTATGTCGTGTTACAGCCTTTCTTCTGGTGGAATTTGATCATGTGAAGTGCAGCTGAAAGAAATTGTTTCATACATAAGCATAGCTCATGCAGCACAACAAAAAGTGCACAGCCCCATGATGAGTTGTGGTTTAAACTAATAGCGAGCATTTTACTACTCTATTTAACATATGATGCAAGTCAGTGATGCTGGGGGCACAAAACTATATATTATAAGGTACCAAGACCTAATATGAGCAATCATGCCTTTAAGAGCTATTGTCCATATACATGTTCCTGAATGAACTGAAGTTTTTCTTAGGAGCATTCAGAGCAAGACAGTTTTGCAAAATGTCATTTGCCAAGATAATTTGAATTTAAGACCACGTTGGGCATGCTCTAACGCCAAAGTAGTTGCATACAAGCAATTTGTATACTGCACCCCTAGTTTTATGGTGGATCTGTACTGCACAATTTTTACTCAAGGTAGTGAAAAGTATGTGCTATAAAATAGACCTCTACTTGCTGAAAGCGGCAAATAAGTACTGGATATTTAAGGAAGGAAAGAAGTTACAGAGTGCCTCCTGCAGGTTTCGAACTCCAGGCTAGTTAATTGAGAATATCAATACCTGACCTGCAATGATTGAAGTTTCAAGAAATAAGATTTCAGTTGTAAAACTGGAAACAGTCTCTTATTTTACGAGCGACTTTTCAAAAGCCTGCATTTCATGGCAGCTGTCAAGCAACCCTGATAAAGAGAAACCAGTCGCGACGCTCAACCAAGCCCTTGTAGCCAGAAAACGACACATTTTCAACTATATCCTCATGATGTAGCTTTAACGTAAGTGTAAACCAATACAAAGCAGTTGATTTACTTCATGATTTATCACTGGTGTACCCATACAAAGATAACCGGACAAGATGTGGTTGTCTGTACATTGTAAGGGCTAATTAGAAAGGTAACTCACCATACCAGGAGTGCATGGTAGAAGGAGAGTAGGCAAAAGGTTTCCTGACACTCACAGAGTGAACAAGGGAGAGTAAATCCTCAGGGTGCTTGCCAACGTATCGGCAAGGGGACTAGTTTTCGTCTGAGGCCAATATTTTTAAAGGAAACTTAGAATCTCTCATGTACAGGGTTGTCCACTCTTAGTGCGAACATGCGAGCGCAAGGCCGTGCTCTTTGGAGGGCCACTGCGTCCTACATTGCCACACATCGAAGCGAAGTGACAGATGACACGAAGCATCACATCCAGGACCAACTTCTCCTGCACCATTTTGCAGCGATGACTAGCTGTGTCGCACGCAGTGGACCTCTAAAGAGTGTGGCCACGCACTCGGATGTTTGCACTAAAAGTGGCCAGCTCTGTATAGTCCGGCACTGCCGTAATTATTTAAAAAGGTCTTGCGCATGGGCAGAGGCTTTCACAGTATTTCATAGTGCTGATTTATCGTTTCTTTCACCCTATCCCTCCACCCCAAGTCGTCATTTCCCCCTTTTCTCCTCATTTCCTTTTTTCTTTAATTTATCTTTATACATTTACCTTATGCCCTGCACATCCTCCTATCACTTCTCAGGAATCCTTGGTATCCGCACTCCTCCCTCCCTTCTTTTTGCCTTTCTCCGAACCCAACCTCATTTTCTCCTTATCCTCAAACTTTTTTGTAACCCCTCTCTTCTCTGGTTTTTCCTTTATTCTAGTTTTTCAGCTAAAGTCAGCCAGTCATACCAAGCCAACTGTCGCAGATGAACACAAAGCCTTCCAAGCCCACTACATCGCCACGCTCCACCCCCCCCCCCCCGGTATTCCATTCTACTGAGCTGGCCTTTTCTTTCACAGTTTTGCAGGTCAACCGGTTAATCCTCTTTAGCAGCCATCATGCCTGGTCAAGGCTCACGCTCCCCATCCTAACGCCCTTCCCATATCGCACCCACGTCCCGCACACCCAGGCCTGTCTCCTCGATGTAAAAACATTATTTAAACCCCGCCAGTGATGAACGCTTTGCCAGATTTAGACAAGTCCCATTGTCGAAACGTCGGCAAGCACTCTGAGGCTTTTCCCTCCCTTATTTAGTTTGTGATATATCAGGGACAGGTGTTCAAGCAGCCATACCACACTAAAACACATTTTTAGTGACACAAAAGGCTCAGTGCCTTCAGTCCTGACCTCATTCTGAATCATGCTTTGGTGGCTTAGAATATCGAAATACTGGCCATGACAAAAAGGGCTAATCAGTGAGGGCTATTTTTGGCTGTAGGCGAAATTATAACATTCTACTACAATAATGAAAGCAAACCACAAACACTGATATCAATGTACAGTTTGGCTTTAACATACGGCCCAACACGACAATCTAGTATTTTTCTCTTTTTTCACTTCCAAACTGCATGCATTATTTCTAAAAAGCGCGAGAACAGAAGCTCATGCATAGCGGCAAAGAAACGAGTGCCTAATAGTACCACTTATGAGGTGTGTATCAACAATTGAAATGAGCAACGCTATATAAATGGCAATCCAGAGTTACAGAAATTCAGAAATAAGCGAAATTCAATTGAGACCTAGTCTGGGATCTGATTTGATTGGCCGCTATTACTTTAGCAACAAAATGATACTGCACCAATCATACCTGACACAGAACAGCTATACCCTTGCAAGTTCCGCACTATACCCAGTACCAAGGTAGTGCTAAAAGCAACCTGAATTTTTCAACCAAAAGTAAGCATGTGATGTAAAATAGGACAGGTTTGATGGTTATATTGCTTCACATCCAAAGAGACTATACACACCAAATTTTTGCTAGCGTGTTTTCTTCTTTCAAACGATGCGTTAGACATTCGTATACATAGAGTACCCTGTGGTATTCGTGTAGGATCGCTAAAAACTCGGCCGTACAAGTCGATTCTAGCAACAGAAGGCGATGAACCTTGCAGCACAGGTGGCGAATGCAATGGCGCTCAAAATCTTGAAAGGATCAGGCTTGACAGCTTAAACGCAAAAGAAAACGCCCACAGTAAATGAAGGTTCGTAATAAAAGACGTTGCGAGGCCACCTGGCGATGGAGTTTTCTTTCCTTGAAATCAAACAGTGCTACATATTTTGAGGAATACACAGAAACAAATGAAAGGACGGTCGCTGACTATTCCACATTTTCACTGAAACACACCAGGTCTAACCAGTCTTGCAGCATTCGAACGTGTCTCCATGTCTCTGCTCTTAAAACTTTGCTCACAAGTCTTGCATTCTCTAAGGACGGTGTAATGGATGCTAAAAGGGCGCTCACCTCGACAGGTACAAGTCGATTCTAGCGACAGAAGCCGAAGAACATTTCAGCGCAGTTGGCGAACGCAACGGCGCTCAAAATCTTGAAAGAATAAGGCTTGACAGATGAAACGCAAAAGAAAGGGCCCACAGTAAATGAAGGTTCGTAATAAAACACGTTGCGCGGCCAGTTAGCGATGGATTTTTCTTTTCTTGAAATCAAACAGCACTACATATTTTGAGGACGGTACGTTTGTGGAGTTTATATTTTGTGGAGTGTGTGAAGAGTGTATGTTAGTATAGGACTATCCGCAGATGACTATGTTCTATTCAAAACTATTCGTTGTACCGATGACCAAATTGCTTTGAACAATAACCTTAATGCTTTACACCAGTGTTGTAACCTTAAGTATATGGAATTAAAAAGAGAAAAATCAGTCCTTCTTCGGGTGACTTGACAAGAAAACTCCGTTTCAGTTTTTTTACAACATTAACACATATCCAATAGTTCAGGTCGACGAGTATGAATACCTAGGTGTGACGATAACTAATCCCTTGAAATGTACCAGCCGCATTAACAAAACCTGTGAATAATAATTTAGTAAACTAGATTTTCTTAGCTTTAAATTAAGATCAGCCCCTTCCCATGTTAAGCTGCTTGCATTTAATGCCGTTATCAGGCCTCAGTTGGAGTATGCTCGTGTGGTATGGGACCCTTACTTGAAGAAAAACGTAACTAAACTAGAAATGGTACAGAGAAAAGCAGTTCGTTTTATATTCAATTCATATGGGCGATGATTCACCATCGTCTCTGATGACTGCAGCGACATTTTGACGTTAGAAAGCAGACGAATGATTTCCAGGCTGCGGTTTCTGTGTCTGCTCAATAATCACCAACCTGAAACCAATCTTTGCACGTACTAACAGACTTAAGAATTCTTTTTTCCACGCACTGTCACCCAGTGGAATGCACTTCCGAGAGATGTGTTTTGCGCTGATAATCCTCTTTCTACTGTATATCACGTGTTTACACTGCACCCTGTTCGTTTTATATTTTTGATTGCTTGCCAATGGTGGCGCTGAAATACATTTTCTTGTGACCTGTATTGCCCTCCCTCCTTGGTATTCAATGACTGCAGTATGTTTTAAATTAATAAATAAAGAAACAACGAAATTTTCTCACCGTGGAATTTTCATGCATTTTTCTGAAATGAAGCCCAAAGGTGATGATTGCAAGGTATAAGGCGGAGACATAACACGAATTTCCAGGAGAGAAGAGCATAAAAGTGGGGGGGGGGGTGTACAACTCCTCTTGCTTCAAAAACCTTCTTCCAATTATGTGTGGTACACCTGCCATGGTATAAGCGAAGTTTTCAACAGCCACTAAGCTCCCATCAATTAGCCTGCAACAGCATCCTTCCTTTTAGTGCGAACCACATTGCCGTTTGAGAGCACCACCTTCCTAATTTGTGGCCGCCCGCATGACAACACAAATGGGTCACACTGGTGTTCACAGCAAAACAGAGGACATGACCTTGTTCTAGCATCAGTTTTGTTGCCCACATTACGTTTCTGAGCAAGTCGGTTTGAAAGCTGTTCTAATGAAAACTGTGCCTTTCGCAAAAGCTTCTTGATGGTGCCCATATGGTTGTCGAATGGGAAAGCACTCCATGACTCAAGGGTCCGAGGTACTGTGCGTCGGCTGCAAGATGGCAGAGTGAAGGGACATTATGCGACACATACTGTGTCCCGTATATTCTGGCAAAGCTGCCAATGAACGCCCTTAGCAACTCGTCGGCATAACAAAATTCACCTACCGCTGTGTTTAGAAATGCAAGAAAGGTGACTGCCACAGAAAGAAAATCCCCGCAGTGGGGCGTCTGCAACTTGCAGGCGTTGGTGAGTGGTGACACCACGGGTTCCCGAGCATCCGCAGGGACATCCCCGCAGGGGGATGATGGTGAACAGTGCATCACCATGGACCCGAGCACCCGCGCCTAGCCGTGCGTGGCATCGCCGTGTCCGTGGAAAAGCGGATCCTGGTGGTTGAGCCGATGCCGAGCGTTTGGACCTTTAAGGCCCCTCGGCGGAGGCAACGCACCACTTTGGCCCCAGCTTCCTGTAGACGGCACCTCCGGCCTGACCCGACCGGGGGAAATCGGCAGTCGCCTTTTCCTGTCCTCCCCTCTATCTTTCACTTTCCTATCTTCTTTCTCGCAGCTCTCTTTTCTTCTCATCTCTTAATTACTTTATCTTTCTTCCTGGCGGTGAGGGTTAACCTTGTGTGACCAACCATCCTCAGTTGTGTCATACTGGGTTACAGTTGGGGTGTACAGCTGGCGTGGGGAAGACTTGCTTGCAAGTTCCTGTTCCGTCCCCAAGTTGGGCTCCATGGTGGGTGGCTGGCATCATGACCGAACATTAAACACAATTTATGGCTCCCCCTCCCTCACAAAATGATCGCATCCTAAAAAGAGTGCGTACCGAAGACATAACTGCCCAGTGTTTCCAAAAAACCAAAGAACATTTCCCTAGGTATCATGTTGTACATAGTGAAGATGCAGAGCAACCAGCCAGAAAAATCTCTCCATTCATTGTTTCTAGATCTCTTACTGACGCCCTGGGCCTTGGCTACAAGGTGACGAAGTTAGCGAGTGGCGACCTTCTCCTCCAAATCCGAGACAAATCGCAATACTCAAAATTCCCAACCTTAGTGTCCTTCGGAGACATCCGTGTAACCGTAACTACCCACCGATCACTGAGTACAATCTGAGCATGATTTCCTGAACCTTTCTGAAGAAGAGGTGTTGGAGGGTCTGAAAGACAAGAACGTCTCTGATGTCCATCGTATCAAAATCCGAAAAGACGACAAGGAAATACCAACAAAACTTAAGTCCTGATCTTTGTCTCCAGCCAACTTCCCGAAAACATAGAAGTAGGATATCTTAAAATAAATGTAAGACCATACATCCCCAACCCCAGACGCTGCTTCAAATGTCAAAGATTTGGCCATGGCTCACAGAGCTGTCGTGGCCGCCAAACATGTGCCAAATGTTCGTCTAACAACTTGAATCCGTGGACTGCAATGCTTCACTACTGTGCGCCAACTGCGAAGGGGATCACCCCGCGTACTCGAGGTCGTGCCTGATCTGAAAGAGAGAGAAGGAAATAATAACCATAAAGACAAAGGAAAATATAACTTATCAAGAAGCACGAAAAAACTCCCCTCAGCCTTCCAGTTCACAGCAAAAACAAATTTCGCCGATGTGGTGCGCAGGGGCTGCACACCACACCAGGCTTCGGCCAGTACCCAGGCAAAGCCTGAGTCAGGGCCACCCCCGCCCACGGCAGACGCAGTGAAGGCTGCCCTGCCACCTCTGAACAAGGGCCCGCCGGCCCCTCAGTCGGCCGCCCGCAAGGCTTCCCCCAGTCGGGAGAAGCCCACAAACCGTACACCCGCGGGTTCACCGCGGAAGTCCAGAGCCTCTAGTGAGGCGATAGACACAACTCAGAACTCGCCTTTGCTGCAGCAGAGGCACAGCTCCCTGGAGCGAAAAAGAAAAAAAGACCCCAGTGTTGGCACCCCCAAAACCGGTATCCTAAGTTTTAACTAGACTCAGCAAACATGGCGTTCCTTATACAGTGGAACTGTCGAGGACTAATCAATAACTACGGTGACATAAAAGAGCTTTTAAACACAATATTTCCGGCGGCTTTATGCTTACAGGAGACCAACTTAGGTCCAAAACAAAAAAAATATTTTAAACAAGTACAATGTCTTTCGGTGGGGCCGAGAGCAAGCAAGCAAAGTGTCTGGAGGTGTTGCTATTGTCATCCAGAATAGTGTAGCAACCCGCGAGATCGAACTTAAAACCAAATACGAAGCCGTCGCACTCACCATCCTTCATTTTAAAACACTCACAATATGTACCATATATCTTTAGCCACACCTAACAGTAACACTTCATGATTTAGATTCCCTTTTAGTACAGCTACCAGAGCCATATCTGCTAGTTGGTGATTTTAATGCCCACTCCGGTTTTTGGGGAAGTGCACACACTTATGCAAGAGGTCATATTTGAGAAGATTTTATTCTAAGTAATAATGTATGCCTCCTAAACACCGGCAGATAAGCATACTGCTCTCCGAGCACGGGAAAAATGAGTTCCATATATTTGTCATTTAGTTCACCCTCTCTCTTTTGTGATTTTAAATGAGATGTCATCGATAACCCGTACGGCAGCGATACCTCCCTGTAATAGTAAACCTAACATCCCCGCCGCAAGTCACCCCAACGAAACCCCGACGGTGGAAGTTACATTTAGCCGACTGGGCACATTTTAGAGAAAGTGCTAGCTTAGATAAAATAGTTTCAGATGATCTCAGCATAGATAAACTGAATGAAGCTATCACAAACTGCAAAACTGCAAACAAAAAGCAATTCCTCGGTCATCTGGAGTAGTAAAGCCGAATCACAAAATTTGGTATACACAAGAATTCCGAGGTGCAAAAAAGAAACAAAACAAAGGTTGGAGAATTTTCCATAGGTACCCAACGCAGGAGAATTTTATAAAGTTCAAAAAGTTCAGAGCAAAAGGTCGATATATTCGCCGTAATGCAGAAAAAAGTTCATGGCAAGGTTATGTGTCCTCAATAAACAGCTCAATTACGTCAAAACAAATGTGGGAGATGGTAAAAAAGTTAAGTGGAAGCTACTCCCCATTCACAGTTCCGTTTCTATCAACCCCTGGCATACAGACAAATTTTGAAGAACAGACAGATATTTTGGGTGAGTATTTTTCTGTAGTTTCCAGTTCATCTAACTACAGGGAATCTTTCCTCAGATACAAAAACACAGCTGAAAAACAAAGACGGCCGACAAGTGGCAGTTCAAATTAACCCCATAAAAACCTATTTACAATGCATGAAATTACCGTCCGCTGGTAAGCAAACTGCACCTGGCCCAGATGAAAAACATTATCAAATGCTAGCTCATCTATCTGAACCGGCTGTGGAGGCACTTTTAAAATTTTTAACAAAGTTTGGGTATGGTTGAAACTTCCCGAAGCCTAGAAGATAACCGTTATTGTTCCACTATTAAAACCCGGAAAACTCTCTATCGTTCCTAGCAGCTATAGACCCATAGCTCTGACTAGCTGTCTAGCGAACTCTTTTGAAAGTGTATTAAATATCAGACTATCATTCGTGTTAGAAGACCGGGAGCTTCTGGATGTCCATCAATGCGGTTTTAAAAAGGCTTGCTCCACCACCGACCACCTGGTTCGTCTTGAAAACACTGTTCGTGAGGATTTTACACACAGACAGCATTGTCTCGCTGTCTTCGATTTAGAGAAAGCGTATGACACAACGTGGAGGCTTGGAATTATTCAGGACCTCGCTGAACTGGGCATCCGCGGCAGGATGTTGAACTGCCTTAAAGACTTTTTGTCTAACCGTACATTTCATGTCTGCCTAGGCTTAACCCTTTCAAGGAAGTTTATTTAAGAGAACGGAGTACCTCAAGGATGTATTTTGAGCACAACACTTTATTGTAAAAATTAATTCTACCAGGAGAATAATCCCAAGGTCCGTTATGTATTCTGTCCATGTAGATGACCTCCAGATAACTTACACATCCTCGAATACATCAACATGCGAACGACAGATACAACTAACAATAAATAAACTGGCAACATGTGCAGACCAAAATGCCTTCCGTTTTCCTCCACACAAATCGGTCGCCATTCTTTTCTCACTCAGGCGAGGCAGGCAGATAGATCCCACCCTACACCTGAACGAAATAGACTTACCCGTGAAAAAAAAGAACATAAATTTCTAGGTATAACATTCGACAGAAAGCTCACCTTCCTGCGTCACATAAATGTGTTGAAAAAGAAGGCTTCTCGATTCCTGGACATACTCAAAGTGCTGTCGAGAAAACACCGAGGAGCCGATAGGACATGTTTCTTACAAATATACCGCTCTGTAGTACGCTCTACCATGGATTACGGATGCATAGTGTATGGGTCAGCGATACCATCGTACCTTAAATGGCTAGATTCAGTACATAATTTATGTTTGCGTCTCTCCACTGGTGCTTATAGGGCACCACCCTAAACAGTCTTCATGTAGAAACCAATGAACCATCGCTTACAGATAGAAGAGCCATACTCACATGCTCATACATTCTAAAAATCCGTTCACTACATAAGCATCTATGTTACCCTATCGCCTCAAAGTGCCTTTCTAGAACACTCTTCCACAACAAGCCGCAAGCTACTCGGCCTCGTGTCTTGCGATTTGAAGAGATGTGCCGGAACCTCGGCATACTAGACGTATTGCCAAACATTGCCCGAAGGCGAGGTCCACTGCCGCCATGGCACACTTTCCCTGAAATCTGTGATTTCACTCTTACACAGTTCCGTAAGAAACAGATTCCGCAACAACATATAATACAAGAATTCCTCACACTTGAGGAAAAGTACACTACTTTCGCAGCATTTTATACCGACGGTTCAAAAACAGATTCATACGTTGGAAGCGCAGTTGTACAGGGAAATTGGAATAAAATAGTAAGACTTCCACAGTGCGCTTCTATCTTCACTGCGGAATGTTACGCCATATTTGTAGCCATAGAAAAAATAGTAAATGAGAACCTCCCCAACAGTATTATTTACACAGACTCGCTAAGTGTGCTCACCGCCCTTCATTCTAGAAATGCGATAACCCCGCTGCTTGGCGACCTTATACACAACATTACAACAGCCATAGCTCAAGGGCAAAACATAACACTTTACTGGGTACCAAGTCATGTGGGCATAAAGGGCAATGAAAGAGCAGATTCGTGCGCTGCTCAAGCTTGTGACAAGGAAATTAAACACATAAATATGCTCTATATAGATTGCATGAAACTACTACATAGTAATGCAAGGAAAAAATGGCAGTCCACTTGGAACAACGAACTAAATAACAAACTACAGGTAATAAAACCAGTCCTAGGTGAATGGAAGTCGTGTGCACCAGAAACGTTTCATGGAAGTCATTATCTGCCGTCTCCGGATAGGTCACACACTCATTACACACAACTTTCTTCAAAGAAAGAAAATAAACCAGTTTGTACGTGCGGAGATGAACTTACACTCAATCACATTTTAATTTCATGCTCTAAACTGTAAAAGCTACGGAAAGAGTGTTTTTCTCCGTTTTATAACCAATACATCCCTTTTCATCCAGCACTGCTCTTGAGGGATAATACAATTGTGGAGATGTCTTGCGTTTTTAGATTTTTAACAGAAGCTGGTTTTCTTAAAAGATGTAAATCATGACCCAGTACTTCGTCTGATACACCTCAGCTATTTGTCAATCCTGAGAAAAAGGGTGAGTTCTTTATTTGATTGGTTGGGAACCTTGAGATCCTTGCCCTGGTAAGGATGGCCACTGAGGTTACCCGACACCCTTTAAAAGTTTTTAATTGTACCCATTCCTAGATCCTTTTTCCTGCATCATCATGAGGTAATTCTAACTATTTAAGCACTATGCACCACCGACGATTTTCACAATTCTATAAAATTATCCAGAGATTTCTCCTATACCTCGAGCTTGGCGCATGATGGCCTTAGTTGCCTATGCGCCATAAAAACCAACACAACACAACAGAAAGAAAAAAAGTGCTACATTTTGTCTCCAGTTGTAAAAGCCAACACCAAAGGACCACCTTGCACACAACTCCTAAACACACAAGATGCATATAATCCAGTGGAACATCCTTGATGATTTCCATCGGCAGCCTTTCAAAACTTCTGTCACCAACATGCTGCTGCTTCTAAAAGTGTGCGCGAAAAGTAATATTAGTTCTGAGGCTTCTGTTGATCTCTGGGAAACATACTCTGCCTTGTTTATACATGCCCTTCACAGTCCACTTCGTGCAACTATACTGCCCTGTGGCTCCTGATGCCTAGAATACTAAATGCCTTGGCTAATGCATCACAGAGTAGTGCATTAAGTCTGACAGGAACAGCACGCCCACAAAAACGGATTCCTGAAGTCAGAACATCTTCCAACTCATAAGCAAAATGACGAAGAACCTAGTTCGCATCGTCGGGCTTTCTTTTCCAAAAGAAGACGCCAGCTACAAAGGTATCACTGCATTTCCGGTATTTCACTTGTGCGAGAATCGGCCAGAACTAGCTCCTGGAGCTTTTTGCGTCTGGGAGCCCGTCAATGTGGACGTTCCGGACCAGCTCCTGAAGCAGACCTCTGTTCCGCTCTACAGCACTACGGACGCCCTCTATAATTCCGAAACGGCAGTACTTTCCAGCTGCAAGATGCTTCTAGCAATGCCCTTGCAGGCCTTGGCAAGGAACAAAAACACGAATGGCTGCGCAATAGCGCCAGAAGTGAGTTAAGCGATGCATGAGCCAAGCCTAATTCTGGTCAAGTGATGCATGGGTCAAGCCCAAATCTGCAGTCGCCTGCGGAATGGCAAGTCGTCGTCTTCAGTGTGAGGCAGCTCTGCAGTGGACGATATGCTGTCGTTGCTTCGAAGTGACGCGCGCTCTGCCTGCCTGCAATATCGTCCAGCGGGATTGCTCAACTGCACTGCTAGGCAGTCAGTCGGCTGCGTGAGACCGCAACGACGATTTCGGCATGTCGAGAACTTGGCTACGCATTCAGCACGGTCTCTTTCATGTCTTCCATTTCGTTCACAATGAAAGGACAGCATGCTTCACTACTTGAAAACGCTAAGAGTTCGAGACACTCGTCCGTCGATTTCTAGTACGCCGAAACTTCCGCTCTGAACAAGCCGCCATTGCTGAACCAAGCAAACCCCGATGCTGGTCAGATGTTTAGGAGAATCCACCAAGGTGGAGTAGAAAGCTGTACAGCTTTTCTTTGTAGCCGTATGGCTGCGCTTGGGTGGATGCCAATAAGTAATTACTCCCTTATTAAAACAACGACGTGTGTGAAAAAAAAACCAGTCCCTTACCTTGTTCTGTGCCGGCTTCTGGCTTGACAAGCAAGGACATCGTCGCAGAAGGGTGTCTGCTGCTCACAAGTGGCGAGGCTCGTGCAATAAAAGTATGATAACTACACCGGGTAAAAAGTACACCGGGCAAGAAACGACCGAAACGACCATGGATTGACTACTCTTTGCGCGGGAGAAAATTGACCTGGCGTGGCTCGACTCGCTAGCATGCAAGCTTGAAAAGGCAACGGACAGTGTAGCCCAACGTTAGCGTGCTCAACTGTGGAATACAAGGGCGTTGTTGTTGTACTAGTGCTGAAAAGAAAATTACCGTCGCAAGTTCGGAATCGTTAATCCCACCAGTGCGAAATAGCGCGCTAGCGCGTCTTGTGCGGCTTTAGTGCGGCGCGCACCAACTCAGTCGCGGGAATATTCGCCGTACTGTGTACGCGTTCCAACTTTTTTTACAGCTGCATGCACGTGCACAAATGCGCTGTTCACAACACGGAAATGAAAATACTTCGTGATCCACAATAGATCCCGTTACGGTATTTTTGGGATGAGACCTAATGCTTTTCCTGTGGACGTCCCCAGAAACTCCGATATGGATCCAGGACGTTTGGACCATTTCAGGATATCCTGAGGTGATTTTGTGTTTATTGGGTACGTACGCTTTCATGGATGCGCTGTGTCTCTTTTCTGTTTACCCGCAAGCTGGGCCCCACGCCTTCTTAACCTTCCGTATACACGAGCGTCGTCCTAGCGCCGCGGCTTTCGAGCGATGAGACCGCTCGACTTACGCGCTGCGCTGGTAACCCGAGCAATGTTCGCTTCACCGTCAAGCGACACCTTCGATGACCCACACAGGGACGGTGCCAGGGCATTCGTGGCCTCAAAGATGCAGGAGAGGGGCGGGAAGGTGCCGTGTCGCATGTTGGATAGGCATGGTGCACCTAGGCCTATGGCATTGCTCGTCATAAAATTAAATGAATCAACAAAATGCAGCGGTGATTGGGAGCAAGACATACTGTAGAGGGGGCTGAATGCGGACTGCAGGGTCTGAATCAAGCGCTCGAATGATGTTTCAGGGGTCCAGTAGACCTTCGGCTCCCCCTGGAGCTCTCACGGACCCGCACATTGTGCTTCCACTCGCGGCGTGCCGGTTCAGAATTCAGCGGGCACACGGAAATGATCGCTTCAGGTGCTAGTTCCTGTTCGCTTCCCGGTGCGCTGCGGTGCATAGGCGATGTTCGCGAGTTTGCCCAGAGCCGGAGCTGAAAGCACTAAATGACTAAAACGCCCGTGTGTTGTGCGACGTCAGCGCACGTCAAAAGAATCCCGGATTGTTGAAAATAGTACGGAGCCCTCCCCTGCAGAGTCTCCGATAGCTCAGGTTTAATTTTCGGACATTAAACGGCGCATATCACTGCATCTACCTTTTTGTAAACGGTTGAAAAGGCACCTTCTGCTACTCGTTCAGCTATGACAAGCTACGCACGTCAGGGCAAAATAAATTTTTTGTTTTGCCCACTTTGCACATTCAGTTTCTCAAGCTCTTCTGGGGATCTAAGTTCAGGTCTCCGCATTAGCTTTCTTCCAGTTGACGCAGTGGTTGGTTCAATAAATAGCTAATTTTGGTCATGTTTTCTGTGCGTGATTTGGTGTGTAAAGCAGAATGATTTTGCGCAGACAGCATTCCGATTGAAATATAGTGTCGCAAGACTTCAACGTAATGCTTTCTTTATAGACTGCGATGCCGTTGCTCGTAAATGTTTACCTTGATATGAATTCAGTACAGGAGCACGTTATTATCGAAACAAACAATGAGTACCTACATTCACGGCATAGGTATTATTACAACAATTTTTACTGGCATTTGTTACAAAATCAATAGCTCGCATTTTTTTTTTCACCTGCAAGTGAACCAATATTTTTCTCGCCGTTGCGTGCATGTCCTCGGCTGCGAAAGATTTAAACCATGCCGTGCAATCCTCAAGAGCACATACTATCGGCACCGTGAGAGAGTTTGTACTGCTTTCATAATTAAGTTGGGATCGCCATGTAGAATGCCGCCTTAACAATCGCGTCGGTCCATCAGTAAAACGTGGATAAAATGCCGAAAATGCATATTACTGTTTCACACGTGCACGTGATATTGTCGCAGGAACTGCGCTAACATATTAAGTTTCATAAAACACACGAGCTGGGGCTATATTTCAGCTTTCTTTATATTTTCTCTTCCCCAATTAGTCTTGCATTCAACACTGAGGGGAAGTCAGATTTAAATTTCTGAAAGAAGCACCCTTGCACCTGGAGGATATTTTGGCCATATGCACCCGTCCCCTAAAATCCTAGGCTGCAGGACGGGTGCACATTTAACAGAAGCTCCTATTTTGTCGGGGGTGAAAGTAAGTGAGTCAGTGTGCTCGCTTTAAAGGTGTGAAATTTTTTACATTGTAATTTTCTAAATTGGCTCTGCAAGCCACCTGAAGCAACGCGCTACACCGCAATACAGTCGGCGCCGGTCGGAGATCCGCGTATGACGCCCTGAGGCGCTGGTGCGCGTTTCCTTGTAAAAAACAGCCGTGTACCTTTATTTCCGCCCTCTTCGAATGTGATATTCTTGTGCAAAAAAAAAATGCCACAGAGAACTCTTTTTTTTTCAGGAATGTCTTTCAGCTTCCCTTTAACGGGGCAATGAGGAGAAACTGAAGTTGCCTTGTACGGATAGAATACAAGCACCTAATCACAAAAACGACACTCTTATTGAAAGCGAAGCTTTTCTAAGGTAGAAAAGAGCGAAAAGGAAAATACAGGTATCGCCGCCACAGGCCACACTGTAAAAAAAAATGCTCCGCAGTACAGAGAAACCCGCTGGTAATGCGTTTCCGGAGGGTTTTCCGCAACATGAGGTACGGACTAAATGTCAGAAACAGAGACTCCGTATGACGACTGTCACATTCTTGGTAACGGAAAGTTACGCCATGCTATGCACGAGACCGAAACCGTTTTTTCACAACGAATGCTTTTGTTTTGTTCTTATTGAAGTTTCCGCAATGTGTATGCATACGTCCTCCGTTCACTCGGAAGTCATTTCATCTAGAGCGGAAATTATCTGTATTGTAATTATGTACTTTCTGTAGTACATGAACATGCGTCTTTGTATAGCTTCTGCCCGCAATGTTCACTGCAGATATAGCCGTCCAGGTGCCGAAGAAATAAGTATTATGTACAAGGCTTTCCTTAGAATGAAAGAGTGGTAAGTGTTTGGGTGAGTACAAGTACATACGTTTTATTTTCATGGCAAACTACACACATTGTACATCTGCACATTGCTGTCGGATCTATCTGAAAAGCATAAAAAATCCTCATTTAGTGGTCACACAACACCAAATATAAATTTCACAAATACATTTCAACCATCCGCTATTGAACAATCGGCTTTCGTAGAAGCTTTCAAAAGCCATTCACCGAGAACCAACCCGTTATAATTTATTGCCCAAAATTCATTTCTCATAACAGTAAACAGTAAAAACCACAGGTCCAGAAAGAAGCAGACAAAATGCGCTTTCCCGGGCGGCACTGTGCGCATGAAAGTCTTAACAGTTGCTTATCATTTTGTGCAAATAGAAAGTAGCTCAGGATGGGGGCCAGATGCACTTCAATGCAGGTGCCTTTCTGTACATAGTACTAAATGCACAACTTAGCGAGCAAGGAACATTGGTAACATCTGAAAAAGGTGGGAGACACTTGCCGAATTTATCGTCCATCCAATTTGTTATAGGCAAGACAAGACGGAGCGAAAGTCCCGCACTCAGTTTATATCCAGTTCCCGGGCATGCCCGTTGCGGCAGATTATGACGCTTTTTATTATGACACAAACTTGGAATACGACCCCAGGAAGCACACTTCCCCTAAACCGCATGTTTTCACTCATAGCTTCCATTATCTCAGCATGTGCAAGAAAATGTACTAATATCTGATGTCAGTGAAAATGCAGTCACACGTACCGGAAGCAGCTCACTAAGGCATTCCAATATCTCTGCAGTGTGCCTCACAAGGAATGGATGCTCAAGTTTCAAAAAAGGGCTCTTGGCAGAAATTTAACCAAAGGCCGTTGCCATGTGAACCTTTTCAAAATGATGACCCAGAGAGACGAAGTGTCCTCATGTGTCTGATGCAAAAGAAGGATGAAGGCATGAGTCTTTCTGCTTTTTGAACAGCTGTGATAAGTTTTTTACTGGTACTGCTTGGTGCAGCTTCAGTCTCCTTCTTGACATTTTGTGAAATAATTATATATCTGCGAAAGATCTCGCTAGCAAACATTTTGGCACTAATGGAGAAGCAAAAAGACCCATGTCCTAGGCCTTTTTTTGTGACACTAAAGGAAGGCTTGCCTTTTAGAGTCATTGATTACGAAGAGGTCCGTGTGGCAACAAACTTTGAGAGAATTCCTTCAAGGGCTCTTTGTTCTCATGAGGTGCCCTGTAGATATATAACAGCACCTCAGTGAGCTGTTACCAGCCCTGAATTCACTGTCACTTGACATCAAGGGTATGTACTTTTCCTCGCCACATGCAGCAATGATGTATATGTAAAGAGAAAGCATAAAAGATTTCTAAGTGCAATTCCAGATTGCTTGCGGAGGAAAGCACAAGAGTGGCCATGCTCAGCTGTTACCTTTGCTTCTTGCTCGAGTTCTACAGTGAGTACTACGTAATGACAGGTGTCTGCATCAACTCATATTTAACACCCGTCCTGTGCGACCTCCATCTTGCACTACTGACAGGCAACTTTATAACCCCCTTCTTGCAAAGAGTGTCATCAGGGTCGGTGTGTTCTGTCAGTTTCCTGGTCCTGTGGTTTGTGCTGTGTTTTCTACTCTTAAATTATTTACTGCCTTCATTCTCCACTCCATGAAGACTGAATGTGCTACACTGGGCTGCTCCACGCGTCGTGGAGCAGCCCAGTGGCCATTTTTTTTTCATACGTCGGAGGCACTCAGCTCGAAAGCCATGCTTACTATATTCAGCAGACAAGGGTACATGTGAGACACATCATTAATAACTAATTCTCACAGTGGTATCTGGTGCAAGAATATCTAAATACTACTCAATTTTTGCTTAAGTTTTCAGATACACTCTTAGATTAAAAACATAATTTGGCTACATTATCAGAAGCACAGCACCAAGGTACTCACCAGTTACCTGAAGCACTGTACGCAAGTTCTCGTGCCATCATGAATACAGCACACTGTCCACGTCTTCATAATGCCATGTCACTCCAGCACTTCAATAGCAAAATTTTCCTTTAAAAAAAGTAGTTTTGTTTATGTTAGACTGGTCATATTTAATTTTACTATATACTATGTACTTCTCATTGTACTGCCCCAGACTAAAAAATACCAATGATCACGCTTTGAATTATGTCATATGTGATCACCAAATTATGTGATCACCATTATGTGATCACCAATATGTTCTTAGAAATTCTGATTGAAATAAATCTGACAAAATATTATTTCAGAAAATGTGGCACAAGGAAGAAGGATGCTAGCTAGATAACCTGGACGAATGTTTTCACTTGCATGCAGCCACCGGCACCATTGCACACAATATGTACAATAAAGTGGGTTTTACCTTTCCGAATAGAATTTAATTCTGCAAACATTTAAGTAAAAAAATTTCAACCTTCCATTCCGCATAAAGGAAAGAAAATTCCTCTAGTTTTTTCACAAGCCTCTGCAAGTACACAAATTAAGTGAATCTACTCTACAAGTACTTGAATCTATTAGCACGAGACAGGGACGAGAAAAGAAACAAAACAGGCACTGACTCGCAACTGAAGTTTATTGAAGTGAACAGAGAGTATACAGAAAAGCCACAAGCCACAAACTACACAATTACACATAAGCTACATCACAACATAAGTAAAAGATTGCCCTTAACATTCCTCTCATCTAGACAGTCCAACCCGCTGCATGTTAATGCTATGGGCAGCACACTCACACATTCGTCACCGAGTCATAAGATGTGTCTAGCCTCGATAATTTTCTGGTTAATCTGCTGTGAACGTAGTGCCAAAATGCGTGTTGCCGAAAGGAATGGCTAGCAGCCTTCACATCCCTTGTAATATGCAGATAAGTTACAACCCCTACCAATATCCAAATACCTCTCATGCTCCTGTAGTCTTACATTGATACACATTCCAGTTTCACCAACATAAACCCAACCACATGATAATGGTATGCAATGCATGCAATGGTTGCAAGGCACATATATGTTGCCACGTTTCACTCGACACATGTGCTTCTCCCTAACGAAATTCACAAAATTATAAACAATTTTACAGATTGTAGACAACTTATTAGGGGCCGAACACACCATTTTTACGTCATACCTTCTGGCCACAGTTTTCAAATTTTACAACAATCTATGTATGTACAGTAACACAGTCAGTCTTTTGACATCTCACTGGCTGGCCCCAGCCTGATCATGCCAGTCCCTGCGAAGGGGTTTCAGCTTTTAACATGCTAAAGGGAAGAATGGCACAGCATCAAGTAACGAGGAAAGCAGGACAGCACACCCACGCACAAGTGCCAACCCTGGAGCAGATACAAAATCCAAGAGCGCGTGCTTGACATTCAGCGTTGACAGTCAAGGAAACGAGGAAACACGGATTTGAACGCTAATGATTGAACGAGCCCGATCCTTGACTGCCAACGCTGAATGTCAAGTACACGCTCTTAGATTATGCATCCGCTCCAAGGATGGCACTTGTGCGTGGGTGTGCTCTCCTGTTGTCCTCGTTACTTGATGCTGCGCCATTCTTATCTTTAGCATGTCAGACCAACTTGCCCAATCTTATATGCTCAGCTTTAACAATTTATCGCACGCTTCTGCAATAGCATGGTTGGGAAATCATGCTTTCATTAGCCTTAAAATCTTCTCTTGGAAGCCAGTTGTCACGCTGTAAAAGCATGGCTTCACCAATACCGAGCCTAGACTTGACGACGCAATGCTATCTTTCACTAGCTTAGAATCGTTCGACCAACATTCAAGTAGTTGCTTAACACTCCTGGGTGAATATCGCTAGCACACATGGCGTGCGCAGAACATCAATGTAAGGTTCAGAAACCGCAGCTCTTTTTGTTGGGACATTTTCTCCAAGGTAAACTTAAGACAAAGGCCTTGCTCCTTAAACAAGTTCACAATATGTACAGGTCCCACACTATCACAACCTTTGCAAAAGACCAGAAAATCATAGACGTAGCGAAAGATTTCCCCCAGTCAATGCAATTTCTTGGCAATCATTCCTTCCACCCTCCTTAAGAGAATATTGCTTAGCACAGGGGCAACCTTCGAATCGATACATTTAGCAGACTTTTGAACATATGCCACACTGCCATACTCCACAAACATGCTCTTCACTTCAAATAAAAGGAGGCAAGTGCCAAAAAAGACTTATGTTACACACCCGTTCCTAAACACAAGCTCATCGTTGTGCTCCGATATACACATTCATAAGCTTTTCACAAGATCTTCATACGGGATAGAATAAAATAGTTCTACATCGAGACTAATCACAAGACAATCCGCTGGATTGTCATTCTTAAGATACTCAACCACACTGCGAATTGAGTACAAGAAATGGATCTTCAAGATGCGAAGTAGACAGATGCTTTTGCAAATAACCAGAGATAATTTTGCATGAATCCTTTTCTGAAATTTATCTGAAGAGCATGTTATTGAATAGCATTTATTTGAAGAGCATGTTTGTAGAGTAGCGCAGTGCGGTATGTGTTCTAAAGTCTCGAATATGTAGTGGTTCAAAGGTTGACCTTGTGCTAAGCAATATTTTCTTGAGTAGGGTGGATAGCATAATTGTCCAGAATGTGCATGGGCTGGGCGAAAAATCTTTTGCTATGTCGATAATTTTCTGGTCTTTTATAAAGGTTGTGATAGTTCGGGACCTGTACATCTTCTCAAGTTGTTTAAGGAGCAAGGCCTTTATCTCAGGTTTACCTTGGAGCAAATGTCCCAAGAAAAAGAGCTGTGGTTTATGGACCTTACCTTGATGTTCAGCACACTTCATGTGTGCTGGCGAGTGTTAAGCTGCTACCTGGCTACATGTCGACCATTCCAGGCTAGTGAAAGATAGCATTGCACTTTCTAGCGCGGGCTCAGAATGGATGAAATTATGCTTTCACAGCATGACGACTAGTTTCCAAGAGCAGATTTTAAGGTTAACGAACGCAGGATTTCCAAACCTTGTTACTGCAAGAGCATATGATAAATTGTTAAAGAAGCTGAGACAGTTTTGCGGTGACCGGCACAATCAGGCTGGGGCCAGCCAGTGAGATGCCAAAAGACCAGTTGTGTTGCCGTATGTACATAAATTGTCGCACAATTTAAAAAATGTGGCCAGAAGGTATGATGTAAAAGTGGCTTTCTCGGCCCCTAATACGTTGTCTAAAGCATGTAAAATTTTAAGAATAATTCTGTGAATGTGGCTCGAGAAAAGTACACGTGTAGAGTGAAATGTATATGTACCTTGTAAAATGAATGTGGTATCAAATATTATTATCTTGTAGTCTGGTTTACGTAGGTGCAACTGGAAAGTGTATGAATGTAAGACTACAGGAACACAAGAGGGTAGAGGCTTGGCTAGGTGGTTGGGGTAACTCTGCTGTACACTGCACGGGATGTGAAGTCTGCTACCCTTTCCTTTTGGCAACACGCATTTTGGCAGTAAATTCAGAGAGATTAAATTGGAGATTATCGAGGCTAGACACATCTTATGACTCCGTGAAGAATGTGTGTTTTGTCTATCGTGTTAACACACAATGAGTTGGACTACCTCGATCAGGGAAATGTTGAGGGCGATTTTTGACTCATGTTGTCCTGTATGCTTATCTGTAACTACATGGTTTATGGTATTGCTTGGCTTTTTATATATTCCCTGTTCACGCCAATAAACTTTAGTCGCGAGTCAGCACCTGTCTTGTCTCCTTTCTCATCCCTGTCTTTCGCGCTGGTGGATTCACCGCAATGGCTCACCTCTGCAGAAATCCAAGGCATGACATTTTCCTCTTCACACTCGTGGTTCAGCGCATAATACGGCAAAGGCTTTTCAATTCCAAGGAAAGTTCATGGCTCCATTGAACACTGCCTCCTGCTTACAAGACACAGAGCAGCAATCATTGTAGATTCTACCTGTGACACAAACAGCAAAGTTTTAGTTTGAATGGACTAAACTAGGAAAGCAGCACAATATATCTATAGCCAAATAACTGAACTGAAAGAAATAGAGGGTAGTGTAATAGTGAACACACTGATACATTGCAAGTGAGATATATGCATAATATATTGCAATATCCAACACTGCTACCATTGCCTTAACCAACTACTTCATAAATAACAATAAATGCAGTATCACAAAAATACTGATAATGTACTATTAGTGTTAATAGTAGCAGTGCAGGTTCCATGAACAAAAAAGGGCCCAGTGCTGACTGTCGTTCCCACAGCAGCCTTGTGACCAATGGCCGGTGTAAAGGAAAGAGGAGGAATGACTGAAAAGAGAAAGAGCCAGGGGGAAGGAAAATAGGTATAGAAGGGCTTAGGATATCATAGGCAAATAAGGTTGTTTAGACAGTGAGCACAAAATAAACATTACCACACAAGTAAAGACATACAAGACCAAACATATATATCATTGTGCAGAGTGGCAAACTTGATGCCATTTAGCCCAAAATATGTTTTCAATAAAGTGATTATAATTATTAATAGAACAACTGACCGAGTGAAACCATAACAGGGATGAACAAGTAAGTTGTTAATATTCTGGCAGAAATTAAAAGAAGAAAATGGATCTGGCCAGGGCATACAATGCGGAGAATGAATCACCAATAGTATCTTAGGGCAACAGAATGAATTTGATGGATTTTAATGGCACAAGGGCATCTGTGGCCAAAGAGTGCCTTAGCACAAGTTAATTTCGTCTACTCAAGGTGAAATCAGAGACCCATTTCCCAAGCATTTCATTCCAGATAAGCTGAGCACCACGCCAGGAAACAGCTTGTGCATTGTATCGCAACAAAATGAATTTCACCCTAAGGAAAATATAGCAGGAGATAGCTGATTATAAGCTCACTATATAAGATTAGGTGATTTCTGATAGTGTGGCATGTAGCTGGTGCAAGACACAGATAATTAAACTGGAAAAGGCCATTGTCCTGAGGTGAATGTAAACTAAGCAATGAGGATAATGAAATTCGCTACACTAGAGCTGTTAAGAATCAGCTCAAGTTCCATGCTTCAAGATGATGCAAATTTGCTCAGTGAAAAAAAATCATAAGTTCACCCAAGAATTGGTATCTTGGCGGTATCAGGCTGCAGGTGCAGATGAATTAATCCTGCCTCAGAGAAGAGCTACATAGAGCACAAAACATTTTAGGCCAGTCCTACACTGACAGCTGTTAATAACTATTTTAAAACTGTTTTTCATTGCACAAACAATAATACTGAGTTTGTGTTGGTCATGTGATTATGTTACTGAGGCTCTCCTAAAAATTCTAGCCAGAGCTAAAATACAAGCTGTCTCAACTAAGTTTTTATATCAACACTGAGAACATAAACACATGCAGATTATTCAAGTAGAAGTTTTATTCTTCATGACGTACCCTACAAATTTTAAATTATACTGAAAAGTAATAGAATGGAGTGCTTGTGCCAAAAATACTAAACCTCAACAACAAAGAGAACACAAGATAAAGGCAACAACATATTGCCCAAAATTTAAATGTTTGACAGAACAAATATGAAAAGAAAACCTCTCCACAACTGGAACAAAACAGCGTGATACCGAGCACACATTTGAAAATTGTTTCATCCAAATCCCCAGTCTGGTGCTCCAGCACTCTTCAGCCAGCATGTCATGAAATGTACCATAGTTCTGGTAGCTGTAAAGAGTATACAGCTGTTCCGGCATTTTGATATGTGAACAGTAACCCTTAATGACCACCAGGCTGAATACTTTCAAGAGGCTGTTCTAGTAACAAGACGCAGGAGTGGCCTAGTGGTCCGAGCATCTGCCTCGCAAGCAGGAGGTACGGAGTTCGATCCCCAGTGCCACTGGGTAACCAGCGGTGATACAATGGGTCGTTTCAATGGCCAGTTTAAAACTTGAAATAACCATGCTGCAATATATACAAAAAATTATTTGTGTGCTCTCTCTTACATGACATAGTTAATCATATCATAGTGTTGGTAGTACACAAAATTCATGTGTGGAACATATACATGCACTGTTTTTGTTCATATCTTACCTGCTATGTGCTGTTATGGCATGTTATGTGCTGGGAAAGCAACAGGTAGTGAGCAATGTTGTGTTGCAGCCTTTCTTCTGGTGGAATTTGAATCATGTGAGGTGCAGCTGAAAGAAATTGTTTCATACATAAGTATATTTCATGTAACACAACAAAAAGTGCACAGCCCCATCATGAGTTGTGGTTTGAACTAACAGCGAGCTTTTTACTACTCTATTTAACATATGATGCAAGTCAGTGATGCTGGAGGCACAAAACTAAATACTATGAGGTAACAAGAGCTAATATGGACAATCATGCCTTTAAGAGATATTGTCAATATATATTTTCCTGAATGAACTAAAGTTATCCTTAGAAGCATTCAGAGGAAGATAATTTTGCTAAACGCCTTTTGCCAGAATAGGCCTTTTATGAACCAGTTGCAAATGAATAGAATAACTTTAAGACCATGCTATGCATGCTCTAACGCCAAAGTAGTTGCATACAAGCAGTATACTATGCCCCTAGTTTTATGGTGGGCCTGTACTGCACAATTTTCATGCAAGGTAGTGGAAAGTATGTGCCATGAAACAGACCTCTGCTTGCTGCAACTGGCAAATAAGTACTGGGTTTTTAAGGCAGGAAAGAAGTTACATAGTTCCTTCTGCAGGTTTTGAACTTCAGGTTAGTTATTTGAAAAATATCAATCCCTGAACTGCAATAATTGAAGTTTTTAGCAAATAACATTTCCATTGTAACAATGGAAACGCTCTTTTATTTGAGGAATGACTTTTCAAAAGCCTGCGTTTCATGGTGGCTGTCAAGTAGCCCTGATAAAGAGAAACCAGTCATGACACACAACCAAGCCCTCGTAGCACATTTTCAACTATACCCTCATGATATAGCTTTAAAGTAAGTGTTAAGCAATACAAATACAAATCCCTTGATTTCCTTCATGATTTATCACTGGTGTATACATACAAAGATAACCGTACAAGATGTGGAGTGCATGGTACAGAGAGAGTAGGCAGATGGTTACTTGACACTCAAAAAGTGAACATGGGAAGGAAAAATCTCAGGGTGCTTGCCGTTTCGACAAGACAACTTGTTTTCGTCTGGGGTCAACATATACAGAGGAAACTTAGAATCAAGTGCAGGGTTGTCCACTCTTTGTGCGAACACGCGAGCACATGGCTGTGCTCTTTGGGCCACTGTGTCTGGCATTGCCACACATCGAAGTGTAACATGACACGAAGCACCACATCCAGCTGCATCTCCTCTTGCGCCATTTTGCAGCGATGAGTGGCTGCGCCGCACACAGTGGACCTCTAAAGAGTGCAGCCATGCGCTCACATGTTTGCACTAAATGTGGCCAGCTCTGTACATTCCGGAATTGGCATAATTATTTGAAAAGGCCTTGCACATGGTCAGAGGTTTCCCAACCCATAATTTCCCCCTCCTTTCCTGCTTTATTTAATTTATCGTTATACTTTAACCTTACGCCCTGCACCTCCTGACATCACTTCTCGGAACCTTGGCTGCCATACTCCTCCCCCTCCCCCTTCTTTTTGCCTTTTCTCCGAACCTGCCCTCATTTTCTCTTTTTCCTTCAAATTATTTTGCCCCCCCCCCTGGTATTTTATACTGCCATGCTGCTTAATTCCTTTATCCTAGTTTTTCAGGAAAAGGCAGCCAGCCATACCAAGCCACCTGTTGCGGCTGGACATAAAGCCATTCAAGCCCACTATCCACACTCCATACCCCGAGATTCGTTTCTACTGAATTGGTCTTTTTTGTTTTCACAGTTTTGCAGGTCAACCGGTTAATCTTCTTTAGCAGCTATAATGCCTGGTCAAGGTTCACGCTCCCCATCATAACGCCCTTCCCATATCGCACCCTCGTCCCACACAACAGGCCTTTCGCCTCGAAGTGAAAACCTTATTTAAACCCCACCAATGATGAACACTTTGCCAGACAAAGACAAGTCCTCTTGTCGAAACGTCGGCAAGCACCCTGACGCTTTTCCCTTCCTTATTCAGTTTGTGAGATACCAGGGACAGGTGTTCAAGCAGCCATACCACACTAATACCCCTGTCACACGGGCACCGCAAAGGCCTTTGAGAATCATATCCAAATGCGTAAGGAGTGCAGCTACCCAGTACAAATGTTCCGCCTTTGTTGCTAAGGGCTTTGGAGGCGAAGGCGCTCAACCGAGACCTTCGGAGCCCGAAGACGCGGCATTCGAGAAGCTGTGATCGCAGTACCATCCAAAGTCAAAAAGTAAAAGCAATAAAAAAATAGATAAGCTAATAATGTTTGAAAAAATTTTTTCAAATACGAAAGGTGTGTCTGGCTTTGGTTTTTGTACGGGCGTTTATGTTTTATGTTCAAATTTCAAGACAGTGAAAGTGTTGCGGCAACACCGAGCGCCCATGGTGGCCAAGGCAATACACGTACAAAACCTGCTCCTGCTGATGAGAGTAGCTGTTGCAGTACTTTTAAGGAAGCAATCAGAATAAAAAAATTGTCAAAGCTCAACGAATGAACAGAATACACCACTTTAATTTTAGAACACTCACTTCAGCCACCTCGAGTATAGCAGCGAGTGCTAAGCCTGAACGACTTTCACCTTTGGGCTGCACCGTGTAGCTGCATCGCTGCTCCTTTAAGCTTTCGCTCCTTTGGTGAAAAATGGCGCCTTTGCTGGAAAGGTCTTCGAGGAATGCCATGTGACAGGGGTATAAAGCACATTTTTTACTGACACGAAAGACTCAGTGCCTTTAGTTCTGACAACATTCTGAATCATGCTTTGGTGGCTTAGCATATCAAAATACTGGACATGACAAAATCAGCTAATTAGTGAGGGCTATTATTTGCTATAGGTAAAATTATAACATTCTCCTAAAATAATGAAAAGAAACCACCAGCACTGACATCAATGTACAATTTGGCTGTAACATACTGACATGACAATATAGTTACACGTAAATTCCCTTTTCGCACTTCAAAACTGCATGCATTATTTCTAGAAAGTGCGAGAACAGAAGCTCATACATAGTGCCAAAGAAAAGAGTGCATAATAGTACCACTTATGAGGTGTTTATCGGCAACTGCAATGAGCAAGGCTATGTTAATGGCAATCCAGAGTTATTATGTGTCTTACGAGCGCATGCACTTGGGAGGTGATAGCAGCTGTGGACGCAGCTGTCCATCGCAGTTTTGAGTCTGTCGAGATAACACATGGGGTAAGGTATTCCCTGTTTTGCTGCCGAAGGCAAAACCGTCAGCGAGTGGAGTTGCCTTGCTATTCACTGTCAATATCTACTGCTCAAAGTAAAGGAAACTAGGGCATAAAACATACAGCATTTCATATTATGCTTTGACCAAATGCAGTGAGAATGAAACAGACTAGAGACTTGTCTTATGACGTTTGCACTCTTTACTTTGCACCAGAGGAAAATAAATTTATGTACAGTTGACCTACTGCTTGCCACAGTCCTAGAAGAAATGAATCCAGGTCTCAGAAATTCTACGAGAGAATACTGATGCTGCATGTGCATGTCTCTGAACTGTTCTGAAATATGCAGAAGTTACCAATTTTTTTACTACCTGATTACATACTGTAATCTTTGCAAGGAATATGAGGTTAACGGACTGGGAAAAAATGTCAGGAATGGTACCTTTGGTACTGGGCACTTGGACAAACAAGTGACCCACTGGGCGTCCCCAGGATCTCTGCTACCAGGCACCCCTAGCAACAGTAGTCAATTTTCCAGATCCAAAGGAGCCATCCGAATGATTGCCGAAAAGTCAAGTTTAAGGACAGCAGATGCATGCACACAAAACAGTTTCAGTGTGATAAATGGTTTCAAATCTCTAGACTATATCTGGTAGTACACAAATTATCAGAACACCATCTCCCGCTCAGAATCATCTCAAAACACATTCGACACGCAGTACCAACATGGACAGTTCGTGCTTAATTGAATCCAAAAGTTTACGCTGATCGACCATTATTACTCTAAATAGAGACAGAAAGCGCATGCACGCTGTACTGATGTTATCGTGAACATAACATGCGACGAGACGCAGGGTTACAATACAAACAAAAAACCGCTTTCAAAATTTGAGAACAAAAGGCTCACCTTCTCACAAGTTCGCCAAACCGGAGACGTTGCCGAGTGGCTGCCGCCAAAGTCACTCGCAATGCACAGAAACAATAAAAATGCAGTGCCGCTGACTTTCCTTGAGCAATTCCAGTCGATTGAACTTCCAACTGTTCGCACCGACTACCTTTGCATGCATGTCGAAAAGTATAGAGGCTAGAAGGTTTGACTAGTGTCGTGAACGCGCCAGCGGAGAGGAAATAATTTGCAATGACGGCTCACAGATGGCGCTGCAGCTAGCAGGTGACACTCGTGACACCGTCGGAGGCGGACGCTTTTTTTCGGAGCTCCAGCGACTACGTCTGAAGCTAAGTGCCTTTTGGTTTTTGCGCTTGTACATGCTTTCGGGCAGTAGTTTTAAACCGAGTTAAGGGTAGAAAGGCTAGCGGAAGTGTGTGTGCCGAAGGTTTTTGCGTAGAAATTTTGGAAGGCTTTTACCTTGCGTATTGCTGAAAGTTTTTGGTGTAGGATTTTTGGCGGGCGTTTACGTTGCGTAGTGCCGAAGGTTTTTGTGTAGGAATTTTGGTGGGCTTTTACGTTGTGTAGTGCCGAAGGTTTTTTGTGTAGGAATTTTGGCGGGCTTTTACGTTGCGCAGTGTCGAAGGTTTTTGTGCAGGATTTTTAGCGGGCTCTTACGTTGACTAGAGCCGAAGGTTTCTTCTGTAGGAATTTTGGCGGGCTTTTACGTTGCGTAGTGCCGAAGTTTTGTGCAGGAGTTTTAGCGGGCTCTTACGTTGACTAGTGCCGAAGGTTTCTTCTCTAGGAATTTTGGCGGGCTTTTACGTTGCGTAGTGCCGAAGTTTTGTGTAATATTCTTGGCGGGTTTTTACGCATAGGAATTTTGGCGGGCTTTCACAAGGCGTAGTCGGCCGGACGATGGGTCGGCAAGCTAGGAAAGTTAAGGAGGACAAGGACGGGGAGTTAGTACAGTGTCAGGAGTGCGACCGTTGGTGTTACTTAGATGAGACAGGGTTCGGGAGCTTAGCCGAGGCGGGTGAGGCTAGCTTCGTGTGTAAGATGTGCAAGCGGTTTGGGGACGCCGTTCATGCGTTAAAAGGGGAATGGGAAGCTGGGTTTAATGCACTTAATGCGGACCGGCAGGTCGAACGAGAGGATCGGATTAAGCTGGAAGCTCAGGTCGCCTATTTGATTAAAAAGGAGGAGAATAATGCCGCCCTGTTGAAGCGAATGGTGGGCGAGATTAAAGAAGAGCGGGAAAAGCGGACCCAGCTAGAAAAACAGGTTGAAGCGCTCAGGTCGCGGCCGGCTGGGCACCCCAGTTCGGAGAAGTGTCAGGTGGAGGACGAGGCTCGTCGATCGTACAGTGCTGTAGTGCAGCGAGCATTGAGTGAGAAAAATGCGAACGAAATGAAAAAGGTTAAAGCGGGCATGGAAACTCGCGAAAATAGCGTACAGCGGCAGGAGAGTCAGCTAGAGCGATCCGGAGGCCAACAGATGGAATTAGGAAGCGAACGTTTGGGGCACAGGAGAGTTCTGGTGGTCGGGGACTCGAATGTAGCGAGGGTTGAGGGAGGCGTTCTGACGGCAGTGAAGGCAGACAGGCGGGTGCAGGTGGAGGCTCAGTCGGGAAAGTGCATGGTGGATGCAATGGCCAGAGCCCGGGAGGTGGTGGTGGGTAGCATGGATGGCGAACACCTTGTGGTCATCCATGCTGGTCTCAATGATGTACTGCAGGGGAGGAGCCAGAATCTTGAGACGCAGTTGGAGGTGGGGATGCGTAGGCTTAGAGAGGCCTCTGAGAGTGTGCATGTGACCATATGCACAATCCCAGAGGTCCAGAGGCAGGCTCGCGAAACGGAAAGGAGGGTCGTGGAGACTAATCGGGTAATTAGGCTATTGAGTCGACGACTAAGATACGAGGTGATGGAGGTCAACAGGGAAGTGTACGAGGTTAGGCCCCACCCTTTTGCACAGGATGGCATCCACTACGGTGGTGCCACTGGCAAGAAGGTGGGTAGTAGGATAGGTCGCCAGGCAACAGCTTTTTTGGGGGGACCCAGAGCTCTGAAGGAACCAGTGTAGAGAAGGAAGAATTAAGATCAAACGGACAATGGAATCATAGGGGAAGAAAGAGACGCAAGCGCCAGGGCCAAGTTAATTCAGATATAGGTTTCATTAACATGCAAGGTGGCAGGAATAGACTGAAATGGGAGGAAATAGAAGAACAGTTAAGACAGGAGGAATTAATGGTATATGGTTTAGCGGAAACACATCTTAGAGACATGGAGCAACCACCCTGTAACCCAGACTACGCATGGGAATATTGCAATAGAACCGAGGGCAGCAGAAAGGGAGGTGGAATTGGGGCATTCATTCATAAAAGTATGAATTTTCAAAGGGTTAGACTGGGATGCAGGGAACATTTATGGCTAAAAGGAACAGTGGCAGGCAAGCAAACACTCCTTGGCTTTGTATACCTGTGGACAGGGGTTAATGCCAAAGAGGAAAACAGGAAAATGTTAGAATGTATTGCAAGCGACATTGATGAGCTAGGAGGACAGGGCGAGATAATTATATTAGGCGACATGAATGCACACATAGAAGACCTGTATGGGAACACGGATTCGACAGGAAGCATGCTGCAGGACATGTGTGACAGGCATGATTTAGTTGTATGCAACAGCACCGAGAAGTGTGAAGGGCTCATAACATGGGAGGCGGGGAGTCTGCACTCGACGATAGATTATGCACTAATGTCACAGAGGATGTATAACAGATTAGGGGTAATGAGCATAGATGAAGATGGTTCCAGAAGTCTAGGTAGTGACCACAAGCGTATCAAGTTGAGCTTCAGAAGAAAAAGCAATGTAGGACTGAATCAAGATAAACAATCAGGGGGAAATTTTTACTCAGAAAAGCAATTGGAAGTAGCAGCCAAACAAATCGAGAAAGTAATTTTTGAGGATAGTGAAACAGAATGGACTTATACCAAATTAACTCGATTACTGGAGCTAGAGCTAGCTAAGGTGGGAGTAAAGCTAAAAGGGAAAAGATGCAAACCCAAGAGTTGGTGGGATGATGAGGTCAAGAGGGCAATAGAAAAGCGCAAGGAAGCATCCAGGGAACACAGATATTCCAAGAAGAGGGGGGAACCAAAAACCGAAGTAGACAGAAAATGGGATACCTTCATAAAGTGTAGAAAGGACGCATCCTATTTGATTAATGAGAAAATTAGAAGAAAGGGTGCCCAATGGATGTCAAAAGTAAATAAAAAGGATAGAAAAGCAGCCCAAAAATTCTGGAAACATCTAAATGCAATGAGTAATAAAACTAGGCTAGAACAAAGGTTTATTGTTACAGATGAGGGTATTCGACTAGAAGGGGATGAAGCAATAAAACACATAGGAACAAGGATGACGGAAAAATTTTCAGCACAGCACGTGGTACATAATTTATCGAAGGAGGATAGACCGGTTACAGCAATAGCTTCACTTGAGCAAGGAGAGTGGGAAAGGGCAGAGAAGAAGGTTCCTAGTGGCACATCAACAGGACCAGATGGTATCCCGATTATGTTGATAAAGAAGTTAGGACCAAAATCCAAGCAAACATTAATACAGGTAGTGAACAAAATGATAGTGGATGAGAAAGTCCCCGATGAATGGTGATTAAGTAGAATGAACATGATATATAAGGGAAAGGGGGACAAAGCAGACGTAAGTAACTATCGCCCCATAACAGTGACGTCTGTGGTTTACAGGGTGGTGATGCAAATTATAAAGGATAGACTGCAGGCTTGGGTGGAGAACGAGGGGGTGCTAGGGGAACTACAGAATGGGTTCCGGAAACAAAGGAGGTTGGAGGACAATCTATTTTCATTGACACAGTGTATAGAAATTGCGGAAAAGGAACATAGGCCCTTATTGCTAGCATTTCTGGATATTAGGGGAGCCTATGACAACGTTACTCAGGAGCATTTGTGGGACATATTGGGCACATTGGAGGTGGAAAATGGAGTAATTAATCTTTTAAAAGATATATATAGAGGTAACAGAGTGCTCATAAAATGGGAAAAAAATGTATCAGGGCCTGTAGAGATACAGCGAGGGCTTAGACAAGGATGTCCTCTGTCCCCTTTGTTGTTCATGTTGTACCTGCAAGGTTTGGAAGCCAAGCTAGAGGGGAGCGGACTAGGTTTCAACCTATCTTTTTTCAAGCAAGGGGAATTGATTAAACAGACATTACCGGGACTAATATATGCGGACGATATAGTGATAATGGCTGACAACAAGGAAGACCTGCAGAAGTTGTTAGACATATGCAGTACAGAGGGAGATAGATTAGGCTTCAAGTATAGTAAGGAAAAATCTGCAGTCATGACATTTAATGAAGAGGGCGGCGAGCATAGAATACAGGAGTTCGTGCTAAAGGTAGTGAATGAGTACAAGTATCTTGGGGTGTGGATAAATAACAGTGTTGAGTATCTGACAGAGCATGAAAAATATGTAATGAATAAAGCTAGTAGGAATGCAGCTGTCATGAAAAATAGGGCACTGTGGAATTACAATAGGTATGAGGTGGTAAGAGGGATCTGGAAAGGGGTGATGGTCCCTAGCCTGACCTTCGGGAATGCGGTCCTGTGTATGAGGCCAGATGTTCAAGCAAGGCTGGAAATTAGGCAACGGGGAGTAGGGAGGTTAGCTTTGGGAGCACATGGCAATACACCAAATCAGGGGGTACAGGGTGATATGGGATGGGCGTCTTTCGAGAGCAGAGAGGCTAGCAGTAAGATAGCATTTGAGGAACGATTGAGAAGGATGGAGGAAAAGCGGTGGGCTAGGAAAGTTTTCAGATACCTGTATATAAAGAATGTTGACACGAAATGGAGAAAGCGAACTAGAAAATTGACAAGCAAATATCTGGACAGCAGTAAGGGGGCAAATCAGCAATTATCGGTTAAGAAAAAGGTTAAAGGAACAGAGAGAGCTTTGTGGAAAACAGGGATGCTGACGAAATCGGCACTAGAAACATACCGGACCTTTAAACAGGAAATTGTCAAAGAAAATATCTATGATAATTGTAGGGGAAGTTCTTTGTTGTTTGAGGCCAGGACTGGAGTTTTGCGGACTAAGAAGTATAGAGTCAGGTACCAGGAGATAGACACTTTGTGCATTGCGTGCGGAGAGGAGGAGGAAACGGCTGAACACTTGATACTTTTCTGTAAAGGGCTTCACCCTACAGTGGAAGGCAGCGGAGCTGACTTACCCAAGGCATTGGGGTTTAGGGATAGTGAAGGGAAAGTGGATTTTAAGAGGTTAGAAGTAACCAAGCGAAGGTTATCTGATTGGTGGCTAAAAGCAAGACAGGAGTAAAATTTCACAAGACATGGCTAGGTGGCTTGAGCCACCGCCCGATGTAAAGGGTTCAGCCGTATCCATCCATCCATCCATCCATCCATCCATCCATCCATCCATCCATCGTGTTGTGCGCGCGCTCGGCAGCAATGCCGGGAAACTCATTTCGCTGCGCGCATCTCGCTGTAACGGCTGCGATATTCGTCTGGCCAAAGCACAAAATATAATACGAGTGTCCATATGTTTTGCGGTGCATGCGGCGTCGGTCAGCAGCGATATTCTCAGCAAACCACTATCGAAGCTACTGCTTCAGGTGGGCATAGACTGTTGAAGCCGCGAGCGCTTATATTTTTGCTTGTTTATCATCATCATCATTTATTTACCCTTAAAGGCCCTTGGTTTTCGCGAGAAAAGGAACATTTTCGCGGGAAAAGGAACAAGGGAAAGGTGCGCAACAAGACACTGACGAAGGGAAATGAACGAGCACAGCACGACACGCGTAGAAACAAGAAAGGCTCGTCATCCAAGAGATTGAGCGCGTCTTGTATATAACGAATGAGCGAAATTACGGCCTCACGTGTGGAAGGCACCATTCACGGATGGTCGTTACAGCCCCGAATACATTAATGTAATCACATAAATAAGGGAACAGAACATATGAACGCAATGTTTATTTACAGGAACATTTCACTGATGCAGTTTCACCGGCATCGCCTCAGTTTGAGCAGTTTTAATTTTGCTTCTCGCGATTGGACGCCTTATCTTTGCTCATTGCTTTAGTAAAAAAATGCAACCTCGTCAAACGTAACACTTAATCACATCCCTTGTAAGAGTGGGGGAGTGCTCGTTGCAGCCGACTTCTTGGAGTTCATGCCCTTGTAGAAAATGTAAAATCGACATCATGCTCCCAGCATGCAGCTCGTTTCTGCTGAAAAAGGCAGTGAATGCGTTTTCTAGTTTAGCTACTAGCACTTCAATGCGCTTTGGAGCGTACACCAAACCTCCATGGTCAGCCTGTCTCGTCAGTGAGGCATTCTAGATCTCATTTTTATCAGCCTGTAGGGGCAAATTAAATAGCCAAGGCAGATGCACATGCGGGGCATGGGAATCTTTTCAGTGATTTCCTAACAACGTAGCCACGGCATAGAAAATGAGTCGGCTGTTGCTTTTCTTTTCTACGCAGCCTTTATGGTCAACCATGCTGTCCTGCTCTTGCAGCACTGCTGAAGCATGTGCCAGGTTTCCCTCGTCCAACAGGTCATCAATTAGGCTTGCTATCTGTGCCGCCTTTTCTTTCCTTGCATCACAGGGCTGCAGAAGAGAAATTACAACCTCAGCTGGTGAATTTCCGTTCTTTGGCGGCTTTGCCAATTATTGTAGAAGGCAAGGTTATTACTATAAGCAAAAACTGCTCTGGAGAGGGGTGGTCATTGCAGCCGAATGATTGTCTTACAATTCCAAATAAATTGTTTAATTTGTCTTGGCTCAAATTGGCTGTCAGGAAATAATTGTATTTTAGTGATGACGTCGCATAATTCACAAGTGACAGTGTGCTTTTCAGCTTCACTAAGTCCGAAGGCACTCCCTGCACTGAGAAATCCACCGCCGTGCTCAGCGGCATACCGTTCCCATTCATTCAAGAAGGTTAGAAATTCTTCTAGAAAGCTGGCACTTGCTGACTCTGGGAGAAGCCCTTTGGAGAGGCCCTTGATGTCATGACAAATATCAAGCGTTCCATGAGCTTCACAAATCGTTCTGTTGGCTCCGTCGTACGAAAAATTTTGTCTAGCTTATCCTTGTAAAAAAAAAGTCCTTTCATAACCTCATCACTTAACAGCTGGAAGGCAAGGTAGACACGCATTTTGTCAAATGCATTCGGCTGCAAATAGGATAAAGTTAAATGTGGCATGACTTTCAATGTAAGCGCGTCTTTGTCAAACTACCACGCCTCTTTGATAACGCCGACGTATGCATTACCACCTAGGATCTGGACTCCCTTAGAAGTAAATGCATTCCTTATATATTTTACGATGTTAGGAAAATCAGAAAGGAAATGAAGGTTCCTTGTTCTGTCCACGGGATGTTGAACCTTGCACTTGATTTCCTGGGCTAATGCTGGAAAGATGGAAATGCGCTTCGATTAACACAATAAACAATATCGTGGTCACAATGCAGGCACAGATTAGCGAAGCGGAAGCGCACCAGAAAGACGCGCTTTCACTCGACGAGCGACACGAGGAGCTGCGGCGGCGGCATCGGCTTCTCTGCTCGCCTAACTCGCCTGCCGCGAACAGCGCCACCTACGCTAGCATCGAAACAGGCTTCGGCGTGGCGGCTGGCGCGGGCACCTGCTCACGACACTAGTCAAAACTTCTAGCCTCTATACTAAAAGTTAGCGGCGCAGCCACGCCATTTGCAATTTACGGAGCTACACGGGAAATTCATAGCGCCATTCGCGTATTCGCGCTCAAGCTCACGTCGCTGATGTCGCAAAGGCGCACAACGGCAAAAACATATAAGATGTATTTAATTTTACGGTAGCTTTTTTAGCTGACAACCTGAATCGTTTGATATATTGTTTTTTCTTTTCGTTGCATGAACGTTATTACCACCAGCGGCAGCGCAGCTTGGCCATGGCTAGCCATGGCGAAGTCGAAGCGCTAGCCGAGCCCGCAGTCGGAAACATGTGCGCAGTTAGCGCAGTGTGGAGTTGAATGCACAGGCACTATGGAATGGGTTTTTGTTCTTCCGTGTTCGCTGCGTGCGTCCTGCGCGTTTCGTGTCTTTAGTATGTGTGTGTGTATGTGTGTGGCCGGAACGCTGCATTGGAGTGTACATACAACAGCTCGCTGTCCCGTGCGCCATCGGTGCGTAGTAAAACGATCATGCAGAATGTGCGTTACAATGCCAGTGGCCCTGCACGAAAGAGGAGACTTGAAGCCGACGGAAAAGCTGCTCTCCCTCGTGGGACTGCAGGAATCTGGCGAGTAACAGTCGACGCGCGTTTCGGTGGATGATTCCGTTTACCACGCCAAAAAATTCAGCACTGGCCAACAGCAATGATGAACTGCTGCTGCATCATCACCTGTGTGATGTTTGTGACAAGCTTGTTGGATGTGAACGTGGCCATGAGTGGTATTCGCCGAGCAGTGGCCCTCAGGGCGTGGCACCAGTGGATACCTGAAGACGATTACTGTTTGCCCGTGCCCTGGCGCCTCGCATTCAACCGAGTGCTTTGGCGTTAATTATTTATATCTGAATTTCACACGTAGTTGAACTCGCAAATATTACAGCGTACAAACTTACCGTCGGAAGAGCACCCTTTTTCAGTTTTTTTAGGGAGGGGGTGGGGGAATTACCGTCTGCTCAAATTTAATGTCACTAATATTTTGAGCTTATTTTCTAAACAGGTGCCGTGGTGGCACTGTAAGCAATGCATTTACTGGGCAGAAGTTTATTTTAGGTTGTGTTGGCACAAGGTTAATGATTGTCATTGTACTGTGGTGCCATGTTCAAACAAAACACATAATTGTACACTCTCTTTGAATTATGTCTAATGAGGTAATAAATTACTGAGCAGCGAGTATGCACTGTGGTAAATGCGACGAACGTTACTGAATTACTTCACACTTGTCATGTTCTGTTGTCGTTAGTAATTACGTATGCCTTGGTGTCTGCTGCTTTCCAGTGTAGGGGTCGAGAGGCATGTCGAGCTCCACTTAGCAGTTTTTTTTCCTTCCACTCTCTACTGGCCAACGTGGTAAAATAAACTCAACATAATGGGTGATTGCTCAGACCTAGATTAGACTACCATTTCACTTATTTACTCTCAGGGCCAATTGGCATCGAAGAGAGGAGAGCGACTAACATAAATACATGTGTAGGCAGATTAATTAAAATGATCTTACACAGCAGACTTGAAGGCATTGGATGCAGTGGTGGACATGACGAAGGCAGAGAAGATGTGACAGCTGGAAACGTAGAAAAGTGGAGATCTGCGGGAGTTTGTACGCGACTTAAGGTGAACGCTAGCAAAAAATTAAGAAGGCGCAGAAGACTGAGGCCAGAGTGAAAACTGTAGTTTAACAGAGGAAAGCACCTCCCAGCAAGCCAAAATGTGCACATGCAAGCAGTTATGTGAACACAGAACATAGAAAATGAAACTCCTTTTTGGACAGAAGGAAAGCTAAGGCACATTGCTTATTGTGATGTTGCTTAAAAAGTTGGTGTCTAGTTGTTGCCCTTCATATCTGGTCCTTCCACACCCAGCAACTGAAATGCCATCAAAAAGGAGCATCTCCAATCACTCTAACTACATGGGAGGTACACATCGCCAGATGTCAGAGGCTTGGCGTCTCATCTTGCAGACTAGCTAGTTTGGCAGATTTAAACTTTACCGCATGTAAGAGGCATGCGGTAGCCTTGAATGGGAGTATTTCATAAGTGTTACAGCATATTGTACAGTGCTGGCATGCTTCATTATTTACATCACAGTAATATGCTAGCAGAGGCTGGAAAGTTTGTAAGTGAACAGAAAAAAACAATGTTCATGCCATATCTAAGCCACATTCTTAGTATTGTATAAAAAGTGCAAATAAGGAATTCCTCATTTTTTGTCAGCTTTTTCTTTCTGTGCATAGCTTTTTGCAAGTTAGCAAGGTTCTACAGTCTTGTGTGCCTATCGGCTGGCCCCTTGTTTGTCAAAGGTACCGAGTACACAATGGGTCGTGTCAGTGCCAGCTAAGTAAACGATGGATAGAAAATTCGTGCTTTCAGAGTATTTCCAGAAAAAACTGCAATTATTTCCTACTCAGGATGGGGGGGAACAGCATCGATGGTGCACATCCTCCTTGTCACTGCAGCAATTATGGCTGCTCGCTGCTTTTTGGTGGCGTTTCATTTATCTGCAGGAAGAGCAGGGATGAATGGGCGGCAATAGGTACCTACTAAATTAAACATTGCATTGAGCAATATGTTGTTGTGTCGGTGCTTTTGTTATCCATGAAGGAGTTGGTGTTTTTGATTAATGGTTGTGTAGCAAAGATGTAACTGCTACATTGCACTGCATTCACAGATTTGTTTGCCCATGCTTTTGGTTTACTCAGTTGTTTATTTCCTTACCAAATGGCAGATGGAAATTCGGCTTTCAACTTGTGCACTTTCATCATGTTTGCAATGTACTTTCAGCTGGTGTTCAGTTTCACTTTGGAGAAGTTGTCCAACCATTGTCTGTGTCTAAATGTTTTCTAACAGTTGACCTCATTACGCAGCATTTCTCACAGAAAGCAAATGTTGCAGTAACATTTTTATTAAATGTTACTCTATGATGTGGCTAGCAATGCAGCGAAAAATATTTTCATCAAGTCAGCTTTTAACATTATAGCAAATTAAGGCCTTTGTTATTTAACGTTGCTCACAATTTGTACCAATCACTCAACCTTGAAGCAACGTAATGCGTTATCACCCTTCCTCGGCTCTTCATTGTGTTAATCACATTAGACATGCTCACGGTCGTTCGCCATGCTAGTTTGCGGACATTGTTGGCTAAGAGTAAACCAGACAAATAAAAAATCGGACGTCATGTGATGCCTATCGTCCGCGGGCCAGCAGTTCATCGTGTAAAAGTGGCGTCACATCATAAGCATCTTCTGTTTTTGCTGCCTTTAAGCAAGTTATTAGTGCGGTTGGTGCAACACATAGTCGATGGGGTCAACCGTCCTGTCGTGTTAAGTTTTGATCCCTTAAATTGAATGTTTATTATTTTTCCCTGCAACGACTACAGAGGAACACGGACGTTTCCTTCAATACTGGACTGAATATACGGTCATTCCCTACGTTTCATTGAAAGCAGAAGTGGTTCTGTATTTAAAACGTACATAGTCTACGTTATAGGTACGGAATTTTTTTACAGTGCAATCTCAGAGCAAATGTAAGCGGGATGACGAATTAAAAGAAATGAAGCCACAGATCTCTGAGGCTGACAAACGTGCATGTTATTATCGACATTGAAGTATATAAGTTATGTTTTGAAACCACTAGTGCTCTTTTATCACTCGAAGAAGACGGAAAAAAAGACAGTCTGAAAGTTGGAAGTCAAAGAAAACCTGTAATTGGCGGCGCAGCAGGCGGCCAGCTTAGTTTGGGCTATTTTTTGGAGTGCTTCGCTGCTATGCGTTCTGCGTGCCAGTATAATTTTGTTATGCGACTTAATTACAAGGGCGGATCAGCAGACTACCTCCAAGTGCCCCTCTAAGGGCTCCTTGGAACGGACAAGGAAAAAGAACAGTGCATAGCTAATGTTCTAAGCGCCTCCCCGTTGGCGAACGCACCGCTCGGCGAGTTCGCTTTGTCAAGGTACCAAGAGGCTGGAGGACTATGGACGAGGACTATTACTACAGAATATGAATATGCCCGCACGTACCAGTCTCTACACATCAGTCGTGACGGTGGCTCTGCGGTGACAGCGACGCTACCGACTCCTCGGCGCAAAGACTCTTGCCAGACCCGCCGCTCCAGCCCTCAAAAGCATCGCGCGCTGTGTGGGGTTGAGGTCGCTCAATGCAGGCCGCAGATTTTTTAGAGAACTTCGTTGTCGGAACTGGGAACTGGATCTACTGTAAAGTTCGTGCAAACGTAAACGAAGAGACGACGGCTGACAGAGGCCTTCAACGTCCGGCCGGCAGTAGTAATCATTTCCGCTGCTGCTAGGCGGGAGCGCAGCGCTCGCTGCCGGCATTCACGGACTCCTCGTTTCTGCATCCGCCGCTTCACGTCGCTGTTCTCCTATTGCATCTTAACTTGAAAAAGGCGGAAGCAAATATTCCAAAATGCACGTCCGCAGGAATACGCGAAATTCCAATCAAGTTAATTAATGAACTTGGCCCAAGAGGCAAGGAAACTGATAAAAGCATGAGAGGCAGTCATAACAAATAAGCAATTTCCGCACAGTTGGAAACAGGGTAGAATAAATTTGATTTATAAAGGGACAGGTGATAAGACGAACATAAATTCCATCCGACCGATTACGATAACATCAATTACATACAGCGTGGCGATGCAGGCGGTGAAATTGAAAATGCAGTCATGGGTAGAAAGTAACAGAATACTCGGGGAACTTCAGAACGGGTTCAGAAGTGGTAGGCGCTTAGATGATTGCCTGCTCGTGCTTACTCAGTTCATAGAAATAGCTAAGGCGGAAAACAGACCTCTGTATTTAGCCTTCCTCGACATAAGCGGTGCACACAACAACGTGAACAGAGAATTCCGCCTGTTGAATATATTAAGTTATGAAGGTATCGGTCATGAGGTAATTGATTATCTACAGGAAATATATCCAGAAAGTAAAGTTGAAATAACATGGGAAGGAATTAGGAGTACGACAACTGTCGAGGCACACAAAAAATTAAGGCAAGGTTGTCCCCTATCACCGCTGCTGTTCATGCTTTACATGATACGTATGGAAAGAAGGCTACAAGGAAGCAATCTAGGTTATAATCTGTCGTACAGATTAGGCGGAATTGTTGAGCAACGATTACCAGGTTTAATGTATGCGGACGATATTGTACTGTTAGCAGATAGCCAGGAAGATTTGAAAACTCTTGTTAATTGCTTTGGAGACGAAGGAGACAGTCTGGGTTTCAGTTTTAGCGCAGCTAAGCGCGGTGTGATGATTTTCAACGATACAACTGAGCAGGCGCCTACAATACAAGGCCATGGAATACCCCGAGTGGCCGAATACAAATATCTCGGGGTATGGGTAAACGAGGGGCAGATGTACACGGAAAACCAGGAGCAGTCTCTCATAGCAAAAGGGCGAAGAGATGCTGGGATAATTAAACATAGGGAATTGTGGAGGTACAACAGGTATGAAGTACTGATAGGTATTTGGAAAGGAATAATGGTGCCGGGCTTACTTTTGGGAGCGCGGTTCTGTGCTTAAGGGCAGAAGTTCAGTCGAGATTGGAGGTAAATCAGAGAGCTGTTGGAAGATTAGCACTAGGTACCCACGGGAAAACCACAAACGAGGCATTACAGGGGGATATGGGCTGAGCATCGTTCGGAGCACGGGAAGCTCAGATTAAAATACTATACAAAGAACGCCTGAGGAAATTGGACGATAAGAGGTGGGTAGCTAAGGTATTTAAACACCTATACAGAAAGAGCGTTGACTCGCCGTGGCTGAAAAGAAGTAGGAAGCTAACCAGTAAGCATGCCAGACACGAGGACGCAGAAAAATAGAGCATTAAACGAGAGTTAAAAACGCGGAAGGTAAAACTTGGATAGATTCAATGGAAAAGAAGCATAGTGTAGAACTATATAGATACTGGAAACAGCACATCAGGAAGAAAGCGTTTTATGATAACTCAAGAGGTAGTGCCCTACTCTTTGAAGCTAGGTCAGGATGTCTTAGAACGCGCAGCTATAAAAAGAATTTTAATGAAGAAGATGACACATGTGTTGTGTGCGGTAAATCGGTAGAAACAGTAGAACACCTCAAACAAAAATGTTATGGCATTCATCCCGATGTCGATGTAGGCACAGTCACTCTTCCTGAGGCCCTAGGATTTAGAGATAACAATAGTCACCTAAATAGATCTGCGGTGGAAATCAGCAAACGCGATAGGAAGATTTGTGGCTTCAAAACAGAGAGGTGACATGAGGTTAAAAGTGTAGGAAGACGTATTTAACGAAAATGGTGGATTTTAATAAGTTACAACACATTAAAACAAAAATAAAGGGAAAAAAGTTGAGCATTGTGGCAACTGCGATCACCCTGTTTCAAAAGGGCTTCCTACCTTCCGTCCATACATCCATCTTGAGAGAGTCCCGAGTTTGAATCGTAGCTGCGGGAAAAAGTTTTTCAAATTCGAATCCAAATCACTTAGCAATGAATCCATCTTTCACCGCCGAGAAAGAGGCAAGAAAGCCATGAAATGTCCAACCATCATCTTACTAAGAAAGACTAAATCGATAGCGTGGTCCTCAATGTTCCTTTAACAAAGTGCAATGGTACTCGCTAACCATCTTGAAAAAAGAAAACTCACGAAGCCCTTTTAGGCTATTCTCTCGGACCATGAGACTTGGCAGTGAATGACAGCATCCTTAATTCAAGGATGCCGACAGCCCATTCATCGCCAGGACGACTGCCACCGACGGGAAGAATGTAATAATACTCTTGTTTGGGCGAGTTGGTTCATCTTTGAACGGGTACGTACTTGCGCGAAGAAGACGGGACACGACATAGGAGCATACAAGACATGTGCAGAGCGCAACTTCCAACTCGTTTATATTCGTAGAAGGCAGACACATTTATACTCGCGCTGGCCAAACAAGATTAACAGACAAGACACGCACAGTTCATGTCAGCAGACCGCTGCCAAGTGTGCCACCAGATAGCAATACGTGTGAAATTGATACAGAACCCTTCAATACCATAATAAAAAGACACAAGTATTGATGATGCATGAGGTGAACGATGAACATAGCTTTAAACATCTCTTAGCAAAACCAGAGTCCAATTATATAAGAACAACAAAAGCAGCCAACGCGTAAAATTTACTCATCGTAGCAAAAGCAGTGTCAATAAAGCAACAACTAAAAACCGAAAGGAGAGTAACAATATAAAACGGTGAAGAAAGTCTGATTTAAAGAAACACGAATCGAAGGCTAGGCCAACAGAAAACTGCCACAAAAACCAAGGTAAGGCAAACAAGAGATACAGTAAATCACACGTGTCCATCTAAGAATATCTTTTTGTCCAGCAGTACAACAGAAGCAGTGCTAATGCATTTGTCACAAGTGTTTGTAATATGAAAGACTTCAAGTTGGAAGTTGTGCTCTGTGTCGTGCACGACCTACATGTCGTGCGTCTTACCTTGTTGTGTCCCGTCTTCTTCGCGCCCGTTCAAAGGGAAGAATCTTTTGCTACGCTCTGAGATTCCGAAATACGTGACGTCTTTTTGTGTTGGCGGCAAATGTTTGTCCTACGCGTTGCCGAAGGATTTAATTTTCCAAGTGCACGAATGCATACGACCGCACAGTTTGCAGAAAAGCTGCACTCCAGCTCAACACTTCAGCAATGACGATGGCTGATGGCGCTCGCGTTCCCAGTTTTCGTTCGTCGAGCTGTTTCTTAATTGGTTCACAAAATGAACCGTTTAGCCACCAAGTGAATTAACAACGCCTTCAGAGGGACCCCAAGGCGAACATGGAGCGACCACGATCAACTCGTGCTTCGTTTCTCAGGAGAATATACAGGGGGTTTCACCCAAGAGCTTGCACAATTTTTAAAAATAGGCTTTTTGAGTTAGAAGAGCGCTTTTTCGGAACAGGATTGTCATTGGTGTAGTACTTCGGAATATGGCTAAGACGTGCTAAATAGCACGGTCGTTAACTAATATTAAATATTTTTTTTCCAAATGTTACTGTTAGGCTCATTAATTACAGACAGACATATAACCTACCGCAAGTACCACGCACATCAGTTTATAGAATTTCGAAAATGCGGTTGCGCTAGTCGCTGTGGCCCAACAAATTTTGCGCATTTCGACGAGGTACTGCGTGGGCTGGAGAGGTTGCTTTGCCTGCAAACTTGTCGAAAGCGTATGTGTTTTGGCGCGATGTAGTTTCGAAGTTTTCAAAACTGATATGGATATTATTTTGAGGTGGGCTTCAAGCCTTCAAAATTAGGCAGCCCGACAGAAGTAGCTAAAAAGTTAATGTTCATTATTAGTTCACCAGGCTGGTAGTTAGCAAATTTTAGCTGTATTCCGATGCACTATACCGCTGACAATGCTAAGCCGAAAAAGCGCTCTTCTAACTCAAAAAGACTTTCTTAAAATTGTGTAAAGTGTTAGGTTTAACACGCTGCATAAACTCGCTTAGTTAATACCTTCTCTCGTCATGAACACCTGAACCAAGTAATTCATTTCTACACGCAGCAGGGAACCCACAATCACGCGCAAAATTTGGCGAATCCTTTCTCGAAACTTTTTGATTTTCGCGTCCTCCTTCGTCGCACGCTCCTGCATTACTCCATTCAGAGATGGCAATTGGTTAGATTCTTTCTGGTGTTACATAGCTACCATGTACCATGGGTGCGGCCAGTCAGCAGTGTCGCTCTGGTGGGTGAGGAATCTCCGCCCCCCCCCCCCCCGGGTAAATCCCGTGGTGCAGACGAGCGTGTAAAAAGTGACGAAAGGAGAGGGAAAGGCGTGCAGGCGATGAAATTCAAATTTGGCTACAGATAACTCAGCTTCTAGAAAACGCATTACAAAAATTCTTTCTGCAGGATATTCGTGAAGCGGTGTCCTTCAACATCCCAGGAATACCGCACATTTATTGAAAGCCCCTTTCAGAGTCACCATCAGCACATAGCTAAGGAAAGTTGACAGTCATGGGCAGCGTCTTCAACCCATAGCGCGTGACACATGCGCGGCACAGTGACGCTGGAGCCAGCCTAATTTTAAGGCAATTTCAAGCGCTACTTAGGGAGCCTCCTCTTGTTTTTATTTTTGCCCCTTTTCACTGTCCTGGAAAGAGTGGCGATAGGGGCGGCAGATCTGTAGAATTGCCGACACGGAAACTACGGGACATTTAAAAGCGGGATTTCCGGGATGGGGCTCAGGTGGTCTTCCTTAGCCAAGTTAACTTCCTCTCCTCGTGTCACGCTCGGACAGGAATGCATGCGTATTTCCTTGTCGCTTGCTCAGCCTAACACCAGCAGCCGAGCTGGTCTGCCTCTCGGACCCTCGCAATTGAAAGCCTGAGAGCTCGTGTTACGACCTCGAACTATTACACATGACGACAGGAGCTTAGCTGAGGCTCCTTCTTAAAAATGCTCATCACAAAATTCGGGTGTGCGCAGGCGTTGCTGATGTCTGCCTGATGCCGCTGCTCGCCCTGCGCCTGGAGTACTGTCAGCTGCGCTCGTACGGCGCTGTGTACGCCATCGCGGAGACCGCCGTGAGCCTGGCCTACTGCTTCGGTGCGTACCATGCTTCATCTCTATGAACTTGCTGGGGGTTGATTCGTCTTCTGCACATAAACCTAACTGAACAACTGCGGCAAAGGATTAAGCATGCCTAAGGCAGGTTAGCCCATAGAGTGTCTTACATGTTTTTTTGCGAAGGCGAAGGCCTTTAATGGCTCATACTCGCATCCCTCCTTTACATCCTAGGTCACGTAACCGTGTCCGTCCGTTACATCGCCACCTAGGTCACGTGAGCTTGTCACGTGATCACAACCGGACCTGTAAACTCGGGACCTTGGCGCGTGCCTGAAGTCTTAACTCGGGAACCAAAAAGGTTTGGAGAAAAACCGCTGAAGAATGGTTGTTTGAACTCATATTCTCTAGCGCTTAGTGAACACAAGGGACAAGAACACAAATACACAGAACGTACGCTAGTACGCTAGAACGTCTAGCGTACGTTCTGTGTATTTGTGTTCTTGTCCCTTGTGTTCAGTAAGCGCTAGAATATATGAGTTCAAACAATATACAACTAGCCCAAGTTTCTGCCTTACTGAAGAATGGTTGCTTCAGACAGAGGAGGACCGCACCGAAACTGCAACCCGGCGAGGGAGCCAATGTCCAGTTACCGTCACAGTCTTTGGGTAGGGTGGAATACCAACCTGGAGTGCATCGCATATGGCACTGCACAGAATTCAAACCTCCCACGCGTATGCCGAGCTATCTTAATCAATACGACACAGCTCTGGTGCTGGTACAGGGTCTATAGTTAAGATTTATGTACAGTAATGATATTGAATGATAATGAATTCTAGCGCGGCAAATTCAAATTCAGATCAGTGCAATGAGTCGCAAACGGCTTACGCCTTCCCGCACGTAAGAGATATCTAAGTGCATCCAACGAATTTTTGTATAAAAGCTTCAGTCCACCGCCGTATGTTTAGGAAGCACTAACCTTTTCCTACACTCGGTTGTGTGCGTTCACTAAGAGCCGCTAATCTACTTTAGAAGCATATTCGACAGCGTCGACCGCACTGTGCTTCCGCTTGAAAATGAGACAATATTTCCACCTTGCCATGAGAAAACCACCAGGCATGATGAGAAATTGACGTCAAAGGTTTAACGTTTTAGAGCGCAGCTCGCGCTCCGGGTTTGAGCGGAGTAATCGGACATAAAAGCGACTTTTAGAACAGGGTAGGCCTATAGGTTAGGGTTAATTATAGCGGAGGGCCAGTGCGGGAACCTCCCTCCAGTGATTGTTCTGCGCCTGCGCGCTGGGGCCACGCTATTCCCCTAACCCACAGCGTTAATCTATACTAAATGTCTGTAAGAGAGAAACGTGCCATGCATGCCACGACCTGATTCGGAGAGCTGGCAGGGAAGGGCAGCAAGCCTGGTCACGTGGGCCTCGAAAGTCGTGACACACGTACGGCTGCATCGTCTGCTCTCGTATACATGCTACGCATGCCAGCGCCTTTTTTCGGAATGCCTGCGCACTTGCTCCGTACTGGGATATGCTTAGAAGAGCGAAACGAGCCGTGGAAGAAACCGAGTTCTTAACTCGCTCGTGCCAATCTCAGGCGGCCTACCGCGTATGCCAACGCGGTCTCTGCGTTGAATCTAGCTTTGCCTTTGTCGATGCGCGGCGGACGTCTGTGTCAGGGGCCCGTAGCCGACAGCGCGTCAGTAGGCCCATCTCCTTGTCACATTACAACGACACGATGAATCACTGTTCGTACCGACCAATACCTGCCACTGATTTCACTTCGCTTCGTCCGCGCAGCTGCGCGGCGAGACTGATCAGGGTCCTGCGACTGCTGATTACGATATCTGCTGCTCACTTTTTTTTGCCACTTGTTTAGCAAACAGTCCGTGTATTCGTAAATAAATTCTTCAAGATTATTTATCTATTGATAAATACTGCTAACACCATTTGGGATTGTCGCAGGAGGCCATACTCAAGTCAAAAAGAAAGCGGTCAAGTAATAATGTGAACATTCAACAGTTCAACATACTAAGAAAAAAAGAAATGGTACAACGCAAATACAACAAATCTATGACTCAAACAATGAAATAGCACATGAAATAACGATATTGTCAGTAAAATTATACAAAGGCTTAAAAAATGTGGAAAATAATGCTACTTTTTACAATACAGACCATTAAGTAAACAACAAAAATTATGAACGTACACTGCAAGGGCAATGACATAGTATATGTAGTTGTTTTTGTAAGAGGGGACCGATGAAATAAATAGTTTCAACAGGAGAGAAAAAACTATACAACCATAAGTATAATAAGTGAACAGAAGCAATCAGGAGTTAATACCTCCACATGGTGTCAACAGAAATGGTAAATTTTGGCAGTGATGCACTATTAGTAATCGATGGACTAAGGCTGCTTAATTCTCTAATTGCTAGTCGGAAAAAAATGAGTATTTGAAGTAGTCTGTATGAAAATGATATTCACACAACTCATTTCATTTATTGATCCCTTAAAGGCTCGAAGGCATTACATAAGGGGGGGCATATTGGTTTCCAACGGCGATGATGGGAACATGCATAACAATAAAAAGAACAAACATACAAACAAACATAAAAGGGGTTGTAGTCATATCAGGGTTTTCCAGCAAGTGATACATCATTTAACAAAGATATGTCAAGCAATACTTGCTACAAAAGAGCGCAGAAGTGATCAAGATTTATGTGAGGTGAATTTTTATTTTCTCGCGGAATGTTTTGTGATCAGTGCATGCAGCGATGTCGTTAGGCAGTCAATTCCATAGTGCTATTGCGTTGGGGAAAAATGAGTTGTTGTAAGCTGACGTGTGGCCACTGATGCGTGCTATCGGGTTACCGTGACTAAGCCGGGAGGACGTTCGTAGTGGGGCGGTTAATAGAGCGTGCCGTGATCTTGTGTTATGATAAAATGTATGAAGTAAGCATAGGCGGGAAACGACGCGGCGTGATTCCAGTGTTGAGAGACGGAGGGACTGCTTGAGGGCGGTGACACTGGCTTCTCTTGAGTAACATGAAGTGATGAACCGAGCTGCACGATTTTGAATTGATTCCAATTCGATGGTGAGATACGATTGCCATGGGTGCCAGATGGATGATGCATACTCTAATTTTGGCCGCACAAATGTTTCATACGCGAGTTGTTTTATGTTAGGGGATGCAGATTTCAGATTCCTTCTCAGGTAGCCAAGTGTGCGTGAAGTGTCGGAGCAAATGGTTCTAATGTGGGTGACCCAAGAAAGTGTTGATGTGAGAGGTACACCTAGATATTTGTAAGATTTTGCAACGGTTATAGGGACTGATGAAATGCTGTAAGTGTGATTCGTCAAGGTGTGTTTGTGAGTGAAGGACAACGATTTGCACTTAGTAAGATTTAAAGGCATCTGCCACTTTTCACACCATGATGCAATAACGTCAAGGTCCAGTTGCAAAGTGAGGTTATCGGTTGGGTTACTTATTGCATTATAGATGACACAATCGTCCGCAAAGAGTCGCAATTTGCATTGAATATTAGAGGGCAGGTCGTTGATGTTAATGTTTATGACGCGTTTATCTTGCTTCGGAGGGGAAATATGTTTAGTAGTGTCCAGTGTTAAATGTCGATTAATTAGCTGACAAGATTCAGCATTTCGTGCGAGTACTTAATTCCCCTAGAAATACTGCATCGTGAAATACTGTCCCCGTTTACGGAAAAACCTGCAGGTAAATTGCTCCGGAGGCTTTTAGGGATTTTAAAGCGGAGGTTCCGTAAATGTATTGTCTCAGTAAAAGAAATACGAAGAGGTGCTGTAAGAATAATGGACGCTATGCGCATTGCAATACGAATGAATGCCATGCAGATAATGAGCCATCCGTAAGGATATTACGGAGCATTCATTTTTTTGCAGCAGCTTTTCTCTAATTTTTTTCGATCTTTATATCCTGGCTTCTGCAGAGGAAAACGAACCATGAGAGACACACAGGGCCCAATACAAAGACAGTAACTGTATTCATTTATTAGTGAAAAAGCATTCCTACGATTGCAGAGCCGAGTAAAAATCGTGCTCGTGCATCGCTCGTTGCCATAGCAACCATCGCACCAAGCAGCAAGAATTTGGTCCAGCCCACCCCCGAAATTCAGCCTTGCCCTAATTTAGCAAAAGTCGATATCCAACGATAATTGACCATTCCCGACACGATGGCAACCTTCAAATTTGCTCAGGGTCATTTCGAAACTTCTGTGCGCCATTATGAAATTTGGCCTTGGCCGATTCGGTCAAAAATAGAGGTCCAACCCCAACTGACCGTGCTCGATAGGATGGCGATCTCCAAATTCGGCCGCGGTCATTTTGAAAATTTTATTGCGGGAAACCCCCAATATTGCTCCTTGGATGGCATTGGCGTCCTCCATATTCGGCCATGGTCATTTCCAAAAATATAGCCCCAGCGAACCTCGAAATTTTATCTTAGACGATTTCGACCAAAATCGACGTCCAACCATAAACTGAGCGTGCCTGACACAATGGCAGCTTCCAAATTTGGCCTTGGCCACTGCCAAAATTTCGTCCAGCCGACCATTTATAACCGCACATGCCCGAAGCAATGGCAACCTCCAAATTTGGCCCCGACCACTTACAATACTTGGCCCTGCCCAACTCGGAAATTTAACATTCGACCGATTTGGACCGAAATCGATGTCCAACCATACATGAGCGTGCCCGACATAATGGTGACTTCCATATTTGGCCCTGGCCACCCCGAAATTTGAGTTTGGCCGATTTCCACCAACATGAATGTCCAACCATAACTGAACGTGCCCGACACGATGGTGGTCTCCAAATTTGGTCAGAGTCATTACCAAAAATTTCGCTCGGGCCACCTCGTAAAAGTAGCGCACAGCCATGAGATTTGCGCCATCTCGTTACTGTAATGTCGCTTTTGGCATCACCATTTACGTCACCGCTCTTTCGCACGTCACACATTCGTTTAAGCGCAGTTAGTCCCCGATAAATTTTTTATACGATCATCATCAGCCTCACTACACCCACTGCCGGGCGAAGGCCTCTCCCGTGTATCTCAAATTAACCCTGTCCTTTGCCAGCTGAACCCACCCTACGCCTGAAAACTTCCTAATCTCATCCGCCCACATAACTGTCCGCCATCCCCTGCTACGCTTGCCATCTCTAGGAATCGACTCCGTTACCCTTAACCCTGCTCAGCACGGATTTCGCCAAGGTTTTTCCTGCTCTACACAGTTGGTTGACTTTACATGTGATATCGCAGGTGCTATTGATAAACAGAAAGCTATTGATTGTATTTTTTGGGCTTCCAGAAGGCATTTGATGTTGTTGCACATGATCTCCTTGTTTCTAAATTACGGAGCTACAATTTCAATGAAAGAGTCATAGTATGGATATCTGAATACCTATCCCTACGACAGCAGTGTGTAGTTGTTGGTGGTCGCTCCTCGAACTATGGTCCTTTCACTTCGGGCGTCCCCATAGCTCTGATCTAGGGCCGCTTCTTTTTTTTTGTTATATATAGATTATATTAATGCTGATATTACTTCGTTTAGAATGTTCGCAGACGACTGCGTCATTTATAGAATTATAGATAGTTCACTTGATGTTCAAAGCCTGCAAGATGACTTAGATAAGACAGCCGTGTGGTGTAATAATTAGGACATGACTTTGAATACTAAAAACTGTGTACACGTCACCTTTTCGAGGAAACGCACCTTTTCGAGGAATCAGAATTATAATTTCTTAGGCGTTTTTCTTACTGCTGACCTGAGTTGGTCAAAGCATGTTAATTACATCGTAAAGAAAGCTGCTGGTATATTAGGTTTGTTAGGAAGAAATTTGAGCCATCTTCCGCGCATCTCAAAGAACAGCTATATTTTACTCGCGTCCGCACGGCACTAGAATATGCATCAGTGTGCTGGGACTCGCACACACAAGAACTTATTGATAAATTGGAAAAAATTCAAATTAGGCCAGTCTGCTTTGTCCTTGGAAATCATGAAATGTCACTCAGTATCTCAGAAAGAAGAAGGAATCTTCAGTGGCCAGAACTTAAAACTCGAAGAAGAAATCTGAGAATAAATTTTTTACACATTTTCTATCCCAAGACTGGTATAGACGGAACAAAATATTTGAAGCCGCCTTCAATGTCTAGAAGCGAAGGGACCGCAATTTAAAGCTTTGTGAATTTCCTTTTAAAGGTGACGCACTCCGATATTCCTTTTTTCTGCGAACAGTTCGCGAATGGGATGCTTTGCTGCCACATGCTGTTAATGTTGTACCAAATGAAGCCTTTTTTCACGCGTTAAGTGCATGATTTCTTGTTTTGTGAATGTGAAAGTGCCCCTGCTGTAATGCCGAAAGGCGATGCAGGTATCAAATAAATAAATACATAAATCCTTTTCGTTAGCCTTTATGTTTCTGCCCCATAGGTGAGAACCGGTAAGGTGCAGCTGTTTTAAACTTTTCTCCTGAGGCGATATTGGTAAACTACCATTCATGATTGTAGAGAACCTGTCATATGCTCCCCACCCTATTCCTTTACTTCCAGTTATTTCCCTCTCATGATCCGGATCACGGGCAACTATGTAACCTAAGTAGACGTATTTCCTTACCACTTCCATCACCTCGCTACCAACTCTGAGCTGCTGTTCCCTTGCAAGACTGTTGAACATTAGTTCAGTTTTCTGCATGGTAATTTTTAGACGTACTGTTCTGTTCAGCCTGTCTAACTCATTGATCATGCTTGGCAGCTCATCTCCTCAGTAACTTAGCTAGGCAATGTCATCAGCTAATCGCATATAAATTAAGTATTCTCCATTAACTCTTATACCGAGCTGCTCCCAATCCAGGCCTCGGAACGCCTCCTGTAAACAGGCGGTGAATAGGTTTAGGGCTCGTTTATGGCATGTTCAGGGTACAAGATTAGAAAAACACTGGAATAGCATTGGCGAGATCGTGTCTACCTGTCCGACGCCTTTATTATTGGAATTTTAATGCTGACTTTATGAATGAATATGGTAGCTGTATGGTATTTACACAAATGACTCTTCTACACTCTGATTCCGCAATGCCTGCATGAGTGCTGATGTTTCATCTTTAAGCAGCGCGAAACACAGAACAATAGGAAGAAACACAAGACGACACGAGCGCTATTCTAACTACTGAACGTTTATTTTAGAAGGGTTAGTTACATAGGCACCAAAAGCAAGAACCGAAAAAACACACAAAAACCCGAAACATAAAATCGCAATAGTCCACAGCTGATCCGGATTATGAGAGGGAAATATCTAGAAGTATAAGAATGGGGTGGAGCGCACACGGCAGGTTCTCTCAGATCATGAATGGCAGTGTACAAATTCCCTGAAGAGAAAAGTGTACAGCAGCTGTATCTTACCGGTACTCACATACGGGGCACAAACGTGCAGACTAACGAAAAGAGTTCTGCTTCAGTTAAGGAAAACGGAGCGAGCCATGGAAAGAAAAATGATAGGTGTAACGTTAAGAGATCGGAAGCAGGCAGAGTGGGTGAGGGAACAAACGCGGGTTAATGACATCCTAGTCGAAATCAAGAGGCAGAAATGGGCTTGGGCAGGGCATGTATTGGGAAGGCAAGATAACCGCTGGTCGTTAAGGGTAACGGAGTGGATTCCAAGAGAAAGTAAGCGTAGCAGGGGACGGCAGAAGGATAGGTGGACGGATGAGATTAAGAAGTTTGCAGACAAATGGTGGATGACGCTGGCAAAAGACAGGGATTTTGGAGAGACATGGGAGAGGCATTTGCCCTGCAGTGGGTGTAATAAGGCTGATGATGTGATGATGATGATGATGATGATGATGATGATGTGAAATTATAACGACAATCTACTGCAATAATAAAACCAAACCACCAGCATCGACATCAATGTTCAATTTGCTGTAATATACGACTCCAACAGGGACAATCTAGCTGGATGTAAATTCTCTTTTTACATTTCTAAGCTGCATGCATTATTTGTAGAAAGCACGATAACAGAAGCTCACACATAGTGCCAAAGAACAGAGTACATAATAATACCACTTATGCGACGTTTGTCAGCAAATGAAATGAGCAAGGCTTTGTAAATGGTAATCCGGAGTTGCAGAGAATCAGAAATACGTGCAATTCAATGAGATCTGCTGTGTGACCTGGGTGGAATGGCCGCCATTATTTTCGCAACAAAATGATACTGTACCAAACATACCTGAAGCAGAACAGCTATACACCTTGCAAGTTCCGCACTATACCCAGTACCAAGGTAGTGCTAAAAGCAGCCTGGATCTTTCAACCTACAGTGAGCATGTGAAAATGTAGGATTTGAAATTAAATAGGACATGTTTGAAGTTTACTTTGTTTCACATTTTAACCACCGTGTGATAAGGCATCACGTCATTATTGAAGTTTGATTTGCCATGCTGCGATATCGGGTCAGTTCAGTGCTTTTAACAATTCCTGACACTTCATGCTTCTTGCTCACTCCATTCACCCGATATTAATGTTGTCCAGTGACTTTATGGTCATTGCATGTGCACAAACATCAAGAATCAGTCACCAACAAGTATGGGTGTTAAAAACTGATTGAGAACACAATGAAAATTTAAAAAAAAGCACAAGTCTTTTGTTTTCAGAAGGCAGCATGCAGAGACGCTGCAGAATTCCTTTTGCGCTGAGATGAATGCTCGAAATATCATCGCTCACTTAGAGTATCATGTGCGGGCGCAGAGAAAATCATTGCATTTTTTATTTTTTAAAGAAAAGGCAATTACCGTCAAACCTGCTTAAATGAGCTATGACTTAAAGGTTTAACGCCTATGCTTTAAGGAACTGAAAGGGACGAACTTATCCTAGCTCCCTTTTCCCTGGCATTGGACACACTGGTGGCTCCACTCAGTCCTCGATGCACTTCCATGTCAAAGTGCTAAGAAGTAATTTAAAGCATCCAGCATGATGAGGCACTTGTTTGCCATCCATCTATCCCTTGGCACTTCGAGGTTCCTGAACACATTGAATACCAGTCGATGGCAGATGCCGGGGCTAGCAAAACTCTTTTCCTTCCTTTTTACTATTATTTTAATAAGCAACCACTACCACCACCACCACCAGTCAATATTTGCATTGTACATGAAGTTCCTCGTGGTGTGGTGCATCTTGACAGAAAGCATGACAACTAAGTGGATGAGATAAAGAAGTTTGCGAGGATAAGGTGGCCACAGTTGGTACAGGACAGGGTTAACAGGAGATGTGTGGGAGAGGCCTTTGTCCTGCAGTGGACATAGGCTGCTGCTGCTGATGACAAACACTGTAGTGTTGGCCCGGGGCGTGCCAAATTAAAGGAGCCATGACTCAGTGGCTTGAAAATTACGTACGAGGAATTACTGGACAAAGAGAAATTTATAGACTGAATGACCCATATGTGTCTTACGAGTGCATGCACTTGAGAGGTGGTTGGAGCTGTGGACGCAGCTGTCCACCAAAGTTTTGAGTCTATGTCGAGAGAACACACGGGGTAACGTACTCCCTGTTTTGCTGCTTAAGGCAAAATTGTCAGCGAGTGAATTTGCCTTGCTCTTCATTGTGGAGTTGAAAGTAAAGAAAACTAGGGTATAGAAGATAGAGCATTTCACATTATGCTTTGATCAAATGCAGTGAGAATGAAACCGACTAGAGACTTGTCTGACGATGTTTTCACTCCTTACTTTGCACCGGAGGAAAAGAAATTTGTGTCCTGTTGACCAGGGGCATAACCAGGATGAGTGGGGGGGGGGGAGCTTAGGGGGCTTCAGCCCCCCCTCCGAAATTTTTTCGAACCATCACACACCGCTGACCAAAACAACCACTGGCGCTGGAAGTCATTCTGGACTTTGTCACCTACAATGTCTTTTTCAGACTAGAAAAGACATTCTGGTGCGAACGGGCTATTACGGACATAAACGGGCAATTACGAAAATGTATGACTGCTCATGCCGCAGAAATTTGTGCCGTTCATTGTAACAGTTAGCTTCATGATCAAAATTACCATGCGAATACGAAAGTTTTGAGGACATCAATAAACGATTTTGATTGTCCTTGCTCATTGAAATCCCTATCCACGCGATGTTTCCCAACCTACACACTCGGATATTGGCTATTTCAACTTGCGGCATCATTCGTGGCTTTCGTTTGTCCTTTTCGTTCCTTTTTATCTGCCTGCTTTTACTTTTTCGCTGAATCAAAGGAATACCCTTCTGTAATTATGGGTTCAGAATAATTGTCGCTGTGCAGGGAGTTAAAAAATACACTTTCGTATTTATTTCTGCATTATTCCTCTATTATTCTTACCATATGGTGCTGTCGCGACCGCAGCATGGCCAAGTACATATCGCGACTTCTGCTATCATAGTTGTGTTCTTGCCTGGATTGTCGGTCTTTCCATGCATAACGTTTACAATCTGCAATTGCGCAATATATTTATTTGCCCTTTTTGACGCATTGTATACTGTGACTTTTGCTTATATACGTAGATTTAATGGAGATATACGTGTATTTAAATATCTTTTTGCGTGGTTTTGTGCATACATACAGTGACTTTGTTTCCAGGAACACATTTGTTGTCCTTTATCAAGTTGTATCTTCGCATTTCTAAAACTCCAGTTTATCTTCGCACTTCTAATGTATATTTTGCAGAACTCCTCGTTGATACATGTGCTCGCTGTTGCGCATAAAATTTTGGGGTAATTACTCGCAATACATGACCGGTGACAGCTGCTGCTGCGCACTATACTGGAACGAAGGACCGCGTCATTGAGATTTTTTCCTGGCCGCTGGATATGTACAAAAATCTAAAGGGTCCTGAACGGCAAAGATTCATTAAAATGTTTGTCCTCTGTTGTTTGGCGTGAATAACGCGCTACACACTAACAAAAACGACATCTGAAAGCATGGGTGTGTAGCAAAGATGTGACTGCTGCATTGCACTGCGTTCACAGATTTCTTTGCCCATGCTGGAAGCAGCTGGAAGTTTCGCTTTCAACCTGTGCTCTTTCCTCACGTTTGCAGTGTATTTTCAGCTGGTATTCAATTTTGAATTGGAACTGTTGTCTAACTGTTGTCTAACTGTGTCTAAATTTTTTCTAACTGTTGACCTCAAATTACGTTGCACTTCTCGCAGAAGAAAATCTTGCCGTAACATTTTTATTAAACGTTACCCTATCATGTGGCTAGCTACATGATAAAAACGTGTTTTACTAACACTTAGTCAACGTTCATGTTTTAACTTAATAGCAATATAAGGCCGTTGTTATTTAACTTTGTGCACAGTTTGTAACAATCACTTAACATTGAAGCAACATTATGCGTTACTTGGGTGGCAGCTTCGTCTTCTTCGTGATAATATTTACAATTACAAAACTCTTGGACCTCTTTAACTGCGTCATTTGCGGCCTGCGTGTGCATTGTTTTCTGGAATGACTACTTTGTGGCCTTTTTCATCACCCTAAACATAATGGTGATCACCCGTTTGCTATATCAAACTTGCATTACGATGGTGTTCCTTGCGTGCGCGACGCGTATATATTTGTGCGTTTTGCCTCCGCATAAAACGGTTATGAGTGGCGCTCAGCCCTGGCTACATCCTTGTGTCCGTGCGTGTTTTCTCCTGTAATCAAATATTCCCAAAGAGCTAGAACACAAATAAAAAACAATGCTTTCCTTGATTTAGAGCACTTTTTGCTCTCTTTGTATGTGATAACGAGCCCCTCATTACCCTTCCCATGTTTTCTGTCTTTAAATGAATAATTACACCGCTTTTCCCCCAGGATAAACACTACAGCCTGGGTTGAAAAAACTGCTTTCTTCAACAATGCCTGTCGGACAGTATTTTTCCTAAGTGCGAATGTGAAAATTCCCAGAACGTTTGCCCTTGACGCCATGCGGACTTGAGCTGAGCCGGTGAGAAATGCTACTGCACGTCACTTGAGCCAATTTGTGAGGCATCGCTCTTGGCATCCATCGCTATACGTTGTGAGTTCGCACAAACCTGCAACATATATACAGCGGTGGCTGTGAAAGTGTCATGGCCCACGCGACCCAATCGAAACTAGTGGACTGTGCGAGAGGTGCAGAGCTGCACACACTTCTCTATGGAGCGCTGGTTGCAGAACAAGTAGCATGTAACCTCATCGTTTTGTTGCGGCCACTCCAGTTGTGTTTTTATCATTCGCGCTGCTACTTCCATTACAATTCTGCGTATTTTACTGCGTCGAGCACTCTATGCGCATTGTGTCACGCGATTTTCACCGTGCAGATATGAGCTAGGTTGTGCCAAAATGGATCTGAGAGGTAACAACAGTGGAAAGAAACTTAGCGCAGAGTGCACAATCTGCAATTGGAGAACATTTTGCGCTCAAGGGATCGGAAATTCCAAGTTGAATAAAGACTGTCCCTTTCATCTCTGTTGGGAAAATTCTGCTGCAATTGTTACAACTACTGCAACCCGTAATGATTCGAGTCAGAGTAACTCTCCTTTATCTACCCGTGTCGCGAACAGAATGTCACTTCAGGGCTAAGCCTGGAATCTCAGATATTTGCTCTGGATGCTTATGCAAATTGCAAAACACAGTGTCGAAAATTGACGCGCAGGTCCTGCGGTCGCCGGCCTGCTGCTGCCCGCCGTAGGATTCTCTTGGCTCATGCGGGGTCTGGCTCTGGCCAACATAGCGTGTGCCGGCCCCTTGTGCTGGCTGCTCCGGCGAGGCCAAGTAAGTTGGTAACAACCATTAACCTCGTTTCCGGCATACCCTTTTCATCCTGACTAGTCCCACTTAGCGGAGGTTAGCAGACTGTCGCGCCCCCTATGAGCTGTGGCGTCAGCCATCGGCGGCGTCCTAACCTTTGCTAGTTGCTTTCGGAGCACTGAACGGTTCGTCGTAACTTTTCAAGTGAAGTGACAGACTGTTAACTAAAGTCTCGGGCCTCCACTATGGGAAGTTGCCCAACTGGTAAGGTCAAAGAGCTCTCCTTGAAGAGTGAATGGGTACCAAGCGTTCCCAAACCACGATGGCGCTTGCGGGATCGCTGTCCATCTCAAAATGGTTTCCTGCGTTCAGTTAACCTGGCTGCCTTCAAGGGACTATGCAATGAATAAAAAGTCGCTTGTAAGTGTTTTCAATGCTTAGAAATGATCCTAACAAGCATTCACATCATGTAAGAGTCTTCGAAACTGAGCCGGCAATTTATTATCAATTTTTGAAAAACCGTGTTTTTTAAAATTCGCGGGCCGATTGGTCTGCTCGTAGTGACCGATTTTGAAAATAAAATCGTGAAAAAATACGTCACTCTACCCATGACGTCACCAGGCCACCACACGCTGTCATTCGCTGGAGCCACGGCAGCCACGACGTCACGGGCACACTTCCGGTAGCCGTGAAAATCGTCTGCTCGTGCCGCCGCGCGACCTTCTCGGGCAAGCGCGAGCCAGGGCATGGCCTTCGCGCATATGATTTCAATTTTCCTCTGCCGCCTCCTTCTGTCGGGAGTTCCGGAGCCACTCGCAGTGGCTGGCTGAGTCGCTACTGTCGTCTATAGGGCTCGATGCCCATCGCGGCCGTAAGAGCGAGCAGTCGTACCTCCAGGTCCGGGTTCATTACTGCTAACTACAACAGACGACAAGCAAAGAAACCCGACGCGCGCCGCAATCACGCCGCCGACGCTGATGCTGGGGTGCTAAGAGGGACAACCGGAAGTTGCAAAAGGAACGTCAGCGGATGACGTATTGATGGGCAGGACCCACTCCCAGAGCTGTTTTCTTTATTTTTGTCTGGTGCCCCGCGTGTACGAGTTGAGGGGGGAGAGGAGGAGCGTAATTTTTAATCGTCTATATCTTGGTTGTTATTGATGCTAGCTTAAAAATTATTGCGTTGGGGTGACGAGTGATGAAATGCCTATCTCTCGTCTGTTTTACGCAATCTAAATTAATTTATTGCATAGTCTTTTTAAAACTGGTGCTCATGGATTGTTGCAATGACATTAAAACATAAGATCTAGACATTCCAGTAGCAACCGAAGCCAACGCAAAACCAGTTGTGTACGCCGTTCCAAGGAACTAGGCAGAGGGCTTTGAAGGCACTTCCCCAGGCAGCACAAACATCGGCCCAATATTGGGGGTAAGTTGGCCATGTCCGACACTATACGCATACGGCCATTTTAGACATCATTGTCTGAATACTGGAGTTACCACTCTGTCCCACATCCAACAGTGGCCCTACTTGTCTACCGTTTTCCCCATACTGGCATCGCCACTCCGTTACACAGCCAACAATGGCCCTCGTCTCTTTACCCGGGATTGGCCATTGTTTGTCACAGGTCCTCCCACACAGGCTGTGAAGCTTCATCGAATGAAAAAAAAAAATCCGGCGCTCCGCAGCTGCACGTAGAAACAACGACATATTGTGTCCCGTTGCGTGGCGCTCCTCGGAGTAGTATAGGCCAAGAGTGGATTTCGTTCTCTGAAAATGCTAATATTCCAGGAGAAAAAGATTATAAATGACGTCGCTGTAAAGGGAGCGTTTTCGAATGCAGCTCAATTTTGCCAATTTGCCATAGGGTAAGAATCGAGATATGAAAGCCATGATGGATATATTTTGCGTGCTAAAAGTACAGGTCTGAAAGAATACGTCAGGCTTATTTCCGCAATTCCGAAGAAGTTGTCGCTTGCTAGAAAAAAAAATCGAACTCGACGGAAGTCTCAAATGAGGCCATATTCAAGGGGTTTTGTCTTGGAAAATATAGAGCACATATCCTTCAAACTTGCGCAGTAGATAAGCATCGAGGTGATAAAAGAGTGTGCCGACTTTCATTGTTATGTAACATAAAGAAGTACTAGAAGTATTGCCCTAAATATGGAATTTTTAAATATAATAGTGATTTTCAAAAATCAAAGAAAAAAAAAACATCCCCAATTGTTCTTAAAACTCCCGAAAGAAGTCTCTACAAGGAGGTGAAAAGAATACGAAAAAACATGTTGCATTATTTTGTTCCCAACAATGTCATCAAAGTTCAAACTTGCAGCTTCTTGAGCATCAGCACGAGCGCCTAAATGAAGAGGCGGAAGCAGCGCACACGCCCTCCGCTGCTTTAAATTTTCCCCAGATCCCAGGACTGAGAACTTTTTCGTGAAGAGAGAGCATAACTTTTTGTGGAGAAACACCGATCTGTGATGCAAGCTGGATTCGGTGGCGCCGCTGTCACCGAGTGCGAGTAACAACTGGGAGTGCGGCAATTAGGGATGCATGTAAACAGAAGCTCTCAATATAATTTTCTGAATGCACATTGCACCTATGAGGTTGTCTTTCAATAAAAAGGCTGATTACATCCTAGAAAGGAACGTGGTAGTTCACTAAGTCATTTCGAAGCCAATGCAAGAGTCAGTGTAAAGTAAACTGATTCTGATTCCTAATGCCTTTTTTTACATCAAAAGATGGGCTTTCCAGATATGTTTCACAAATTCACACCCTGTACTATAGCTCTTATCGCCTTTTATTAATGAAGGAGGAGTTCATTCAGTCTGTTTGGAGTCTCTATGACATGCAAAAGCTTTACGAAAATTGTACATATGTTGAGAGAATTCCGCCTCCAGCAGAGCTATAACCCATCCAGCATATCACCAGCCTCATCGATCAAAATAAAAGAACAGTGGCTAAAAGGTAACGAAAATGGGTTTTTAAATCAATCAAACGTGAATTAGAAAACTAGCCACAGCATGCCTGGAGTGGAACGACAAAGCAAGAGCCTGGGGACCCGCACGGCTTTGTCGATGCACTATGCAGTAAGAAAATTACGTTCAAAACGTTTCTTTACTTGCATTCCTCAGACTGCACTGCCAGTGATTAACCGTACTTGGCGATAGCGGCGACACCGAATCCAGATTTAGGGCAATACTGCTTGTACTTCCCTATATTATATAACTCATTTTTATCACCTCGATGCTTATTTACTGTGCAAATTTGCAGGAGGTGTGCTTTATATTTTCGAGGAAAAAAGTCTTGAAAATGTCCTATTTGAGAATTGTTTTGTTTTTGAATTTTTTTCTTGCAAGCGACAATTTGTTCTCAGTGGCGGAAATAAGCCTGACGTAATCTTTCTAACCTATACTTATAGCAAGCAAAATATAGATTTCATGTCTTTCATATCTCGATTCTTACATCATTGCAAATTTGTGAAATTGAGCTGTGTATGAAAACGCTGGCTCTGGCGCGACCGTTTACATATTCGTTTATCTTGAAATATCAGTATTTTCACAAAACTAAATTAACTGTTGGCATGGTGAATAATGTGTGCACAATATAGAAAAAAAATTGAACATTTAAAATGTGAAATTTTTCAGCTGCTCTTCTTATAGGTACAAATTAAAGCTCCATAAACGGTAATGAATCTATCCCCTCGTCCTCTGCGCAATGCACAAGCGGCAGCCTCGACTCGACGGATTTTGTGAGCGTGTGAGGGAGCCGAGAAACACGCTCGAGCTGACGTCATTCGTAGTCTGATAGGTCGAGAGCTCCGACGTACTGCAGTAGATCAGTATATGCGGGATTTGCAAATCGGAATCGGACGGAACCCTCAAGGGCAGCCCAGTGGGGCTGCTACACAGCGCAAGCAGGGGACCCGTATGGTCTGCATACATAAAAAAAATGGCTGTGGTTTAGCTTTGGTCAAGCCTGGAGTGACGCGCTAGCTACATTTAACCGAGTGGGACTAGCTCAGTCGATTTGCAAAGTCAGTCTTTCGCCGCTCCGTTTTGCTGGGCGTTGCTTCTTCATCTTCGTCCCACTTGACACGGCGCATGCGCATAGAGCAGTTTGTTACAGCTGTTGTGCGCCGCGCCGCCGGCAGCAGCAGCAGCTGCTCCGCGCCACGTGACCAACCACATGACCAACGGCGCCTCCACGGCGCTCAAGTGGTGCCACGCTCAAGGGTCGAAGAAGTGGCGTAGTGTAGCTATCGCTACAAAGACGATAAAGGGGGCTTTCCTCGGTCCTTTATGTGAGCCAGATGTGCAGTAATGTGCTTCACAGAGGAGACCTGCACGGGGGCTAAGGTGGCAGTGCAGCGGGTACCCACATGGGCTACCCCATGCCAGGCCTACATGGGCTACCCCATGCCAGGCCTACATAGGCTACCCCATGCTAGGCCAGTGCCTCCTCTATACTTTATGTGCCTGAGCGAACGCTCTCAGGCCGTCGGGCGCCGGCTCCGCCGCCGCTCGCGGCTGCCGCATGGCGGCGCTGTGTGAGTAGAATGGTAGAATACGTCTGGCGCGTCGGGTGCCTCCACTCTCTTCGAGAGTACGAGAAGCTGGGCTGACGCTGGGGCTGGGGGGGAGGGGGGGGAGGGCATAAGTTGAAAAAAGGGGCAGGAATGCGGGAGATAGAAAGTTAAAAGGATTGAAGACCCGTTGCGCTGAGGTAGTCCGCGCAGTGCTATCTTCAGGCAGATGGTGCAGCGCCACGTCACATAACTGATTGCATTGACAGCAGGGCGCATTTTTCGCGCTTACTGCTGAAAGTTGAGCGTCAACACTGGGACCCGAGAAACAGTGCTGCAGGAAAGTGCGCGGCCGATCAAATGATGATACCACATGGCACAGCTCCACATTTTCTGGCGCCAACTGTGCCTTCGGTGGCGACAATGGTAACTCTCAAAATCTTTACGAACGAAACGCGGGATTAGGTATCGCTTTGGAAGCAGTCTAGCGGCTTTACGTGCTACTTAGCGCATGCCCTTCCGGCTTGCGTCGTCTGTTACATTAGTAAACAGCACGCAACAGAGCTTTTTTCAGCGCTCTAGCTGTCAGTATTAGCTGCTGCCAAACACTGCTTTCAAATAACGACCCTCGGACAAGCGAACTTAAAGGTGACAGAACAATTTTTCACGAATTGGATTCAAGCAGGCGCGCGCAGTCATTTCAGCGCAGCACACAAAGCGCGAGCGCATTGCAGAGCAATAGCCGCAAACGACACAACTGAAATGGGCCGGTTGCTCTTAGCGACAATAGCTTCCGAGCTCCCTTTTAAAACGGTTTGATTGTACTCGAAACAACATGAACGCAGTCGAAAAGTCAGCGACAGAACAGCTGCGAACGGTCCGCGTTTCTATGAGCGACGGAGATGCGACGGGCGTCCTACTCCGGTGGCGGCGCGTGGCGGCGAAAGGCCGTACTAGCCCCGACGGCCGGCTCCCATTGTTCACCTGTCCTTTTCCCAGGCACAGAAAGGATAGAGGAGGCACTGGCCCGGCCCACATGGGCAAACCCATGCAAGGCCCACAGGCAAAACCGTCCACTTTCGCTTCTGAACCTGTTTTGCTTGGGACGATGGCTCCACCGCCCTATTTCTTCTTCCCGATTAGAGACCCCTATTGGCACGCGTCGCAGCCGTCTTTCTCCCGATTACAGTCCCCTCGGTGCGCGGCATCTCTTCCCCATCGGACCAGAAACGCGAGCTCTGGTGCAGGCCAGGAGAGGCCTATTGGACCATCGCAGCTATTGAGGGATAGCGTAGGGAGCTCGTTCCGTTGAAATCCCGGCGTCGCCCGCCGTTAGGCGTTACGCGTGAGTCGGAAGAAATTCGACCGTACCTCAAATCAGAAAACTGAAAAAAAAAATGCGCGGGCATTTGGGTTCGAACTCAGGAGCACTGCGTGCCAGGTGGGCACGCATCGTACAGGCCAGGAAGGGTTTTTTTTTCAGCATGTTATTTTTTACACGCGTTTATATGCAGGAAAGAGCCCTATACATTATTTACAAAGTAAACAGCCAGTGGCCGAGCTAGTTAAAGGAAACGACACCACACAACAAAAATGCACGTTTTAACACAACTTAACTGAAACGTTGGCAAAAAATGACATCAATAATGGGAACCACTATAGGCCACGAAGGGCCGTTGGTTCAGGCGTGTTTGAGGAGCACCCAGTGAACGCGTTGGGGGTGTATGTCTTGGGAACGTGCGTCTGGGATATGTTCTTATCAGATAGTGAAGGAAATTAAAAACAAATATTTTATGCTAATTAGGCGTCAGAAATTGCACGGAATGAAAAGGCATGCTATGGTGCATCATTGTACAGAAACAAATGGTGTGCATGCGTATGACGTGGCGTAGTATGTCGTGCGCTGTGACCTAGGTAGTGACTGATGATTGGTAATCAATAATTGTGATTGTAATCGAGGATCGCGGTTGGTAATGTAATTTTGGATTGGTAATCGCTATGAAATAAGAAAGAAAAGGGGAAAAGGAAACGGAGGAGAAATCGCTACGGAGAATCTCACAGAGCAGAAGTTGACGTCTCATGACTTAAGAACTGATGGCGCACAAAAGAAGACAGGAAGACCCGGACAAGCCAGACGTCACATGAGCCCTGTGCATGGGTCATGGTCAGTATTGAGAATGTACCCACCCCTTCGGTATTTGAATCAATAATGTTTTGCAAGTAACTTTGAAAGTTGGGCGAGTTGGTTGAGGATCATATTTGAAAAAGGCGCAAACAACTGACGGGGAAAACACAAGAAGAAACGACGACACAGCACCTGTGTCGTCGTTTCTTGTGTTTTCCCCGTCAGTTTTTTGCGCTTTTTTTTAAATATGAATGTTTTGGAAATCTGCATCGTACATTGCTCTACCACTGGAGTGTAAAGAGGTTGCTCTTATAAAATTTTAGTTAGCAGGTTTTTTGCTGCGAATGGATCCAAAAACAATTTACGTAAAGATCTGCAACTGGTGTGACGTTTCTGCGGGTGTTTTATGTTTTGTTCTCTCGAGCGCTGTATCTCTTCGCTATCCCGAGGCGTCGCCCTTTAGGTAACACCCAAAGCTACCGGCTCTGTTGAGCTAGCCTCGTTTCGTTCGTCTATAGAAAGGTCCTGGGTGGATTGTGATTATTATCTCTCCATTGTAGGTTGAAGGGCGCAGCCGTTTCCAATGGTGGGAGTTATCTGCAGTTGGACAAGTTGCGTTATCAATGGGCGATCACTTGAAGAAGTAGAAGCGGATAGAATGCCTGCACGAAATCCAGGAATTGGCGTCGCTGCAGACGACGGCTAGCGAACGTTTAGAAAGCTGATGCGAAAGAAAGATTTAGCATAACAGAGACGTATTAGCGGAGACGTAGAGACGTACACCGGTCTACTGGGCGCCAACTGCGCGCGCGCAGTGGCATGCGTGCGGCCAGGTGGGGCCACTGCGCGAGCGCAGCCGACGTCCGGTAGATCGGTGTTCGTCTACGCTACGATAAAACTCTCTAATGAACGACGACACGAAGAAAGCGTCTCCAGCCTCTGGCGCTGTCGCCGGAGGCTCGCTATGTTCAGGAAATAGTCGTGAAGCCCATACGCCACATGTTGCATGGAGAGGACGAAAGCGCTTGCAGTGCTAGCGTAAATGAGGTGCATTGTAACAAGCGAGAAACTTTATGCAGGCAACTGTCTTCATGGCGAGCGTAGTACACCAGGAAAATTGCAATGCGATATGCGCAAAAGAGACACGAAAAAATCTGAGGTAAAGAAGCGAGTTTTTTTGTTCTTATGATGTTCAAACAGCAGCTCTTCACAAGATTGAAACATGCAAGCAAGGGGGGGGGGGGGAGGGGGGGGGGGCGTTGGTTGTTGGCGCCAGGAGGGGGGGGGAGCAGCGGTATGTTCGCAGCAAAGAGGCACTATTTGCGGAGTAAATTTATGTGCTCATTAATTTATAAATAAATAAGTAAAATACACACATGAAAGAAAAATTACAAACATCAAATTAATGCGTGGCTTGGAGAGATACATTAGAGTTTATTAACGAACAAACAATTAAAATTAATAAAAAATGCAAAGATTCTATCACTTCGTGGGGAAGAGTGCTCAGTCTTGCTGCATGCGCGTTCTCGACTCACCTGAATTGATGACCAGCACACAGCACAATATGTTCACAAACACTTAACTATACAGTCACTGAGTCACTTATTCCTTGAACAGCAACTGCAGACGTCTTGGATTTTTCTGGGCGAATTGCGTGATGACACAGGTGATAAAGTCGTTGCTGTGCTTCGCTCTCGGTGCACACTCATCATACAAGGGCCGTCCAGCCAGTCGTTTGTCATCGTTGAGCGTAGCCAGGTTTTCACTCTCCTCATTGTACTGAACGAGCGTTCGACCGTACAGGTAGTAACTGGCAAAGCCAGAGCCACCTCAATGGCTTTTGCAACACCGGGGAAAATTGTCTTGGCATGATGTAGAAGCTCGCAGTAATTTATTTCTGATGGGTTCCCAGTTTTGTTGCACCACATCTCGTACCAAGAGATGGCCTCTTCCTTGATGTTGTCGTTGGCGTAAAAGCATTGGAGTTCTTCGGCAAGGGCAGCGAACTCAACACTGCACAAGCGCTTCATTTTTTATGGATGCAACTGGAGAAGTGTGAACCTCCTGTCATTGCTTTCAGAAAAGCGGCGAGCTAAAGAAGCAGTGAGAGAGTCCAAGTATGGCACATATATTACCACATGGTAGTATTCCTCCGGCGACTGAATCCCGTAGTTGTCTTGGTGGGCCTCACGAGAGACTTGTCTCGGTGCAGATATCACCACATTTCAGTGATTGGCTGCCTCCCTTGCTGCATTCATGATGCCAGAGAACTCCTCTACAGCGTTTGTCCGGTGGCCGCGAAAAATACGTTGCAGCTCATTGATGTGGTCATGCACAGAATGGAAGTCCATGGATACACCTTGCAGAACGTTCGTAATTAGTTTGGGCTGAGTGCTGTACTTCGCTACAATGTGCAAATAGACGATGACAGATGAGCTTGTTGTTGCGCAGTAAAGGATCGATGTGAGCTCGTTGTCTAGTAGCAGCGTTCGAGCATGATTCCGCTGACGCAAGCTCCTCGAGTGCTTCGATTATGGCCACGTAACGCTGAGAGAAGATCCTAATAGGCTCGTATTTTGCAGACCATCTTCTCTCACACAGCATCGGAATGTTGGGCGCGAATTTTTTCCGGAGCACGCTCTCGCGGAAGAAGTTTATGGTTTGTTTGATTATCCTAATTGTGTTTCCAATTTCAAAGACGTCGTTCAAATCGTTGATGACGAGATTTAGTTTGTTACTTGCGCAGTGGAAAAATAGTACCTTTGGGAACTGTCTGTGTATTATTTTGTTCACTCCAGCTTCTTTTCCAGCCATTGTAGAGCATCTATCGTACCCCTGCACAACGGGGTTCTAAAGAATCAGCCCGGCATTCGTCAAAAGCTTCAAGATTGCAGCGGCGATGCAAGCGGAGTTTAATTGCTCCAGCTCTACAAATCCCCAAAACTGCTGTCGAACAAACACTTCGGCTCCCGCCTTGTCAATAAAGTGAACGCCTACAGACGTATGCTCTTTTCCTGAAATATTTGCAGTTTCGTCAGGAAGAACGGAAAAAGCAAACGCTGTGTTAGCTTCGGCAACTATCTACTCTCTCATGATGTCGCCACAGATTGTGATTATCTCGTTCTGGACGCGGACAGAAGTGTACTTAGCATTGCCAGCAGAAGAAGCGAAGTGCTCCTGAAGTCGAGTATCTCCAGCTTCTACCCGAAAATCAAGGAGGTCATTGAAGACTCCACTATCGGACTGCTTGCCGCGAATTGGCAAGTCATGCGTCGCGCAAAATATAACGGTGGAAACTATTGGAAAGAGTTTCTCACGGTTCCTTTCAACTTGCTCGTGCAGTGCACTGTTCAGCTGCTGTACTACGGGTACCTGCTTGCCTTTCATCACACCCATAAAGTTATGCGATGCCGTCATTGCCTCTTGGTGCCATTGGAATTTTGCGTCATCCCTGAACGCCTCGTGCATTTTTCTGTAGTTACTGCAAGCGCTCACGATAAAACTACCTTGAGTACCCCGGTGAACACGCGGTGGAAAAGTGACGCAAAAACTACAAAGGGCGCCTTTCGCTTTCGCTGAGTACGCAAGCCAAGGGGCGTGAATCCCAGCCATTGGTGGCGAAAAGGCCTCTTTCTAGGTGTTACATCCTTCTTAAAGACGTATGTAACATTTGGCGACTATTGCTTAGTAAGAAGACGAAACTTCAAACATTCCGGGATGCCAGTGACTTTAGCTTTGCCTAGAAACTCTCCTAAGTCATATTCTTGAGGCAAGTTAGTTACTTTTTTCTTGCTGTTGTCTCCGGACTTCAATCCCAAGCAAGGAGAAGGAGAATTGTCTCGGCTTACTGCGTGACTGGAGCTCACTGTTGGCGGTGTACCTTCCATGGAGTCGACGACATCAGCTACTGTCCGGTGATGAAAGCTTGCATCGCTCTGGTCAAATGCTACACCGTTGTCACATGTCACACGAGAATCTTCAGGGGCGCAGTGGATAACGCTTCGTCAGACAACCGCTGACGATTGAAGAAGCGTCGGATGTCCATCACTCGGGACCGCGCGAGACAAAGCTGGCTATGCAGTTCCTCGTGATTGATAGTGTTAGAAAATATATATGCATTGATTGGAAAAACAGTTGGACGCGTACGTTGAAAACAAAAAATGGCTATATATACAACGAAAACTTATTTACAGGATAAATGCGCGCTCGCTGCTTCATACGCCTCGCTCGATCTTGCTCGCGCATCCGCACAGTCGAGCAACCGCACACACATTGCTCGCCGCTCTCTCGTCCGCAGTCTTGGTTATTCTCAGCTCCGTTGACAACCGGGCACTTAAAAACACCGAAGCACAAACAAACATAGAGGCGCGCACACGTGCATGGGCTTACTTGCCGCAATGTCCCCGAGTGCACACTTTGGGGGTGAAAGGAACGCCGCGCGACTTCCGAGGGGAAGGGACACTTGCCACTCCGGTCGTAAAATTTGTTTCGTGTGTTTTTAAGGGGTTCAGAGTCCCAAAACAACTCAGACTATGAGGGACACAGTAGTAGAGAGCTCCGGATAATGTCTACCACCTGGGTCTCTTTACCTTGCACTGACATCGCACAGTACATAACATCAAAACGCGGCCGCATCGGCCGAGATCGAACCCGCGTGCTCGGGCTCAGCAGTCGAGAGCACTACCCGCTGAACCACTGCGCCGAGGCTCCGGTCGCGAAATGTAAAGGAGGCACTCATAGAAACAAACATCTACGCACGGAAAGGACGCCATGTACAGGGCGCTCGATTACAAAGCGTTCATACGAGGTGGATGGGTCCGGGGCACAGCAAACAGAATAATGGCAGTAACGTTAAATTCTGCATTACAATGTCACATTAATTTTGAACATTATTAAATAACATTACGTGTTATAAAGAAAGCATTAGTTCAACATTAAGAGTAAACATTATTTTGATATGGTGACTTTTTAATGTTGTAAGACTGGCCTTCGGCTTTGGAATCTTCAGAGGCAGGCTCACGACAGCGCATGGCTACCTGGCACTACTGCCAACAAATCTCCGCTGATTGCCTCATTCCGGCCTCTGACTGGTTGTCGCAATAAGTTAACGACATCCGAGCCGAAGTTAAAAGGTATGGGCATGGGCTGGTGGTCTGATGCGAAGGAAAGGTAAATGTAAGAAGGACCGTCTTGCAAAGCACAGCGTAGCGAACAACCAGCGGCACAGTCCAGGCACAGACCAGAGGCAGCGGTCAGTCCAGAGCACGCGTTAGGGACGGAGCGTTCGGCGCTCGAGCTTCGGAGCGTTCGGAGCTTCTCGTCATCTTCTTCGTTAAGCGCCAGCCTCTGAAGATTCCAAAGCCGAAGGCCAGTCTTACAATGTTAATATATTGTTAAAAATTACCATACAATGTTATATGTTGTGCCAAAACATAAGTTTAATGTTCCAAAGTAACATTGTTTTAATATAGTCCTCTGAAATTTATTACAATGTTCGAATCACAAATATAAACAAAAGTCCAATATGTTTGTCCGAGACCTTTTATCACTTATTCCTACAGTAAATATAATATTCGACTAGCTGTACGTTGCAACTAAATCTCTTATATTGTACCTGCCATGCATTCTGTGTACAGCTCCAAAACTTTGTTAGGAAGTTTTCTTTATTACCCATTGGTCACTATTACTCACCAGCCACCCGTTGGTAACGGGTGTATAGGCCTGACACGATAGCACCCGTTCGGAGGCGAATGTATGATTTGCATGCTGTGCGGTGTGTGGAGGTCAAGTGCCGCTCCCGTAGTTCGTATTTGAAAAGTGTCAACTTGTGTACCGTTCCAACTGGTGGATACGCATACTCGTGGGAGGTTGCTTTAGCATTTTCGAGTATGTTGCATTTATTTTTATTCATTTTTATAAAGTGCTAAAAAACGTTAAAAAATATAATATTGCAAAAACACTAGAAAAAGTACATCAAGAACTTACAATTAACCCTCGACTAAAGCAGAAAAGTAAAATAGTTATATTGTTTCGGTCCTACATGGGATCAATATCAGTGGATATGGGGCAAAGATGCGGCGGGCAGTAGCTTACGATTTTTTAGTGCACGGTAGCAATTGACTCATATAGCTTGGAATATGCATGTACTTCCTTTCCACGTTTTCTCCTATCATTTTTCTCGTGCCCTGACTTTGTTGATGACCATTTGCAAATTTTCCAGGTAGCACCAAAACGTTAGAGCAATGTTACTTTTTGTTTGGTCGAAAATTAATTCGATGTTCTTAATGTATTTGTAAGGCCGATGCTTGTTTGGGCTACATTAATTTTTATTAGTGCATGACGCCTACCCCGCAGAAGATAGAGCGGCGCCACTCTGCCGGAGATGAGCCTGCCAAGGATCCACCCAAAGGGTTTCTCATTGTACAAACATGCACGTGCTGGGAAACGCGTGGCCGTTTCGGCTCCTTTTGTGGGAAGATTGTCGGAATCATTTACTCGCTGCCGCCGCTGTGGCGAGGCCTCTCACGCCGGAGGGGAACTCAGCCAAATGCACATTCACAATGGTTGCCTGTTCGGTGGCCGGCGTACGCACGTATCCTGATTATAGCGAGCGACGAAGGCGAAAACAAGATACCCTGTGCACCGTCTGCCTCCGTGTCGCTGTCCCTTTAGATATCAAAGAAACAGACACCCATCTCAAGACGGCTCGAAACACATGCTCGCCGGTGCCGCGTGTCTGCCACAGGCCGCCCTTCAGCAGAGCTAACGATGGCGTCGTTTGAAAACGGCGGAACGACGCGTGCCTGGACGCGGGACTTCGCAGGTGTGACCCAAAGCGTGGAAGCGGGGCTGCTTTTACCGTTTTGGCTGAGCGCACGGCCGCCCCTGGAGTGCGGCGCTTTCCCCTATGTATTCGCCATTGACGGAGCCATCACTCACGGTTCTAGTGAGGAGGCGCGTCGCAGTAGCACTCAATGCGAGGATGACGGCGGCGATGTGCGGGCGGCGAAAGAAAAGGCTCCCTACAGGAGAGAGCTCGGATGCCTTTTCAGGAAAGAGGGATCTTGTATTTGGTCACGGTGTGCGAACATACTACACCGTGTATTTGGTTTTAGTTTGCTTTGTGTTATTGGCCGGGCGCTGGGTTTGAGGCTGTAGTGTGGCGGCCGCTTCGAAAGCAGGACCTGCTCGTTGTGGGTCCTCTCGGCTCCCTGTTAAGTCGCTGACTCGCTGGTCATTAAGAGCGTCCTGGCGTTTGCCAACGCCCGTTCTCGAAGAGTGCCGGCTATGTTTTATGGCCGTCATTTCCCCTCTATGCTTTTACTCGTTCTCTCCGAAGCCTAGCTGCGGAGTTCCTTTATACCTGTTTTCATTACAGTACGGAAAAAGCGCGCGGGCCTCCATTTTGGGTGTTTCTCTCGAACACTTTCTATACAAGAGAAAAAACGTTGCCTTCTTCCCTTTTCTCCGGCAAATCATACCGCTGAGGCACTGCAGCCGTTTTCATGGCAGTGTGGCTCTCTGGGTGTTTACACTGTATAAAAAAGTCTGAAGCGCTTGACAATCGTTTTCATAACCAGAAAATGAAGCAAAGCATAGACTCCTACGAATTACACTGTTCCATTGATAAAAAAAGTTTATTTAATTGACTATCCTATGTCGATAGCTAGCCATACACAAAGTTTAGTTGCTGTTGCAAGTATCTGGAACCAAAATATTTATGTGGTCCTATCCTAATTCGTTGAAATGGATCGCATAATGACAGTACCGACCTCGGCTTTCAGTACACTACAAGCGTACAAGCTTTTTGAGGGGCGGATTTATATAGGCTTGGTTTGGGTGGCGGGGTGGTCGAAATTTCTTCATTTCGGCAAGGAGTATCTACAAGCAAATGGGACGCCACGGGAAGGTGTCACACTTTTCTTAGTAAGTGTGGCGGTCTAGACTTTTTCCTAAATGTAACCGGCAATTGTGAGAAAGCGGAAGTTCTCACGATAATACTGCGTTGATCTCGATGTTCAAGATAAAAGACCTCAAGCGTTCCTCTCAGTATTGTTCACTATCTTCAGCCGGTCATTCTTTCACTGCCGTGTCATCACCAGCAAAATTACGTCATAGTGCGCAGAGTGCAAAGTTTATTCGCAATCCTGAATGGCGCTACTACGGATATGAGAACCTTGGTGTGGTAATCAACTTTTTAGCTCGAGCGAAAAAAATTATTGTCAAAATTTTTAGGGGGTGCAGCCGCCCCCTCTTGCCCCCCAATCTGGACGCCCATGCTCATTCATACTCGCGGCCACTCGCACTCACTTCCACTGAGTCAGACTCACATTGAAGTCCACTCACACTCACAGCGCTGGCCCCCACCGCTCTAGGCGCTTTTTTGTAATTTTACTCATACTGAATTTCTCGAACCTGTTTTCCCCTCGCGTTCAGCTAGGTAACAATTATTAATGAGCAATTAAAGAAGTAACAATCATTAACAATTGTTGATAGAATATAAAAGTGACTACAAAGTTACTAGAGTACATATAGAGGTAATACAAATTGTAAAGAAAGCTGACAGCCATTTTTGCAAGGGGAGCGCCATAACCAATTAGCCACCGCGGCGGCTTTATACTTATTTTGTATCTTGATCCTAGCCAGCGGTTTTGGCCTGGGGTTTTCTTGTGTGTTCCCTGTGATCGTCCTGTTTGATTCGATTTCCTCTGAATGAAGAGCAGAGGGTTGTGTAAATATGCTAGGCAAGCTGACTGTTCACTTTCACTGCAATCCGCAATGCTCGACGAGCATAGGAACACCCCCGATAAATTCCTTACAACGTCCGAATATGTAGCAGTGAATTTGAACGGCTACTGAGATGTGTGGCTTGCAACATTGTGTTTTTATTCTCAAGCAGACACAAATGGCACCTAAGACAGAAGACAATGAGATGGTCGCTGCCGGTCGTTACACACGCCTGTCGACACCGCCTCCGAGCGGGTGACCCCTGGACTCACCTGGATGACACCTCCGGCCACGCACTTGGGATCCTCATCTAAATGAGACCTGCATCTTTACACTGCGTCATCAGTGATGGTGATGGCGGCAAATTTCCGACCCTGGCTCGGTTCCGTAAGTAAAGATGGCTTCATGTTAAGAACGGCACAGGTGAGGAAAGAGTGATCAATAAAGAGATTCAAATACTTCAAAACTTGTGCGACTATGTAAATTATTACTGTATTCATGCGAAGAACTGAGAGAGAGATTGAGTAGTGCAGCGCCATTTGGGCGGGGGAAGACGGGCGACAGCGAGCGCTGAGAGAAAATAAAAGTCGCGTTTATACTCCGACGTAGCGCACTGGCGGCACAGCGACGTCTCGTTGGGGACAGCGCGCATTCGCCAATCCATGCAGTATGCAGTACCATGGCTGCACTGTTCCACAGTCAGTGTGAACGCATTGACACATCATCTCATAAATGAAACGGTCGGCGCCGCAGGATTGGTCGTATTGAGATTATGATCTGGAGAAACTCACACCGACAGTGCTATTTTCGCCTGTTCTGGCGGCACCATTTCATGTCTCCTTGTGTGTAATATCTCCTTCTTTGAAACTCCTGTGCAGCTGTCGTGCTCGTACTCGCCTTTGGCACGCATAAACTGCAACAGCTGGGATCATAGCGCGCTTCAACCTCGTGCTTTTGAGTTATAGCTATCGCTAAATGCATGTCGGGAAGCAATTCGTGGTTGTCGGCTTTCTTCGGCACATCTTTTCTCAACGGGTCAGTGGCACCTGGCTCAGTATTGGACCGCGTGAATTACTGCGAGTTGCACGATCGTTCGCGAATTCGGCGCCGCCCGCCGGACTGCAAATGTATGCCCCCTCTTTGTATTGCGTGGATTGCGAGGAAGCGACGGCCGGCCGACACGGCAACCGTTATAGAAGTGTCTTTATTTTAAATAAGGTCCGCTAAGGACGCGTGCCATGGAGCGAAGTCCACACATACAGCGGCGAGACGCGCGCTGGAAGGTATGCGCTGCTCGCTCGCACGGAGGTGCCGTTGGCATGGAGGAGCTCCTTCTAGATTTGATATGCCTCCACAAGAATCATCCACATGCAGAGGAGTTTTAGCTTTCACACCCAGGCGAACTTGCTTTTACGACCTGGTAAACACTCAATAATAAGCCACACGGGCTCAGCAGCAAGTTAGCATATATATAGAATGTTGTCAGGAATTCCTTTCAGTACATTTGCGCAATGTTGTAACAAGTCATTGAGGCTTCAGTGTCCCCATGATAGAGACATTCTCTACATAATGATGTGCCTGCATCCAACATACTTCTCTTGATATTACTTCGTTCGCTAGCCTCACTTATTTAGTTTACTCCTTCCTAACCCTTATTAGGCAATAGCAGCAAATGCGGCAATGTTTGAGTTGTGCAGAGTAATAAAATAGTATGATAAGGAAAAAGAAGATATAGGAACCGTGCGGCATAGCTCACAAGCATGGGTTATGGCTTGCCCTACAGTGGAGCTTACATCAAATACGAAACTTGACCATACACAGACAAGGTTATTAACATAGCTATTGGCTGCTCTGTACCCACACAGTCCTTGCACTGCCACTTGGGCTGCGCTTCATGCATTATGCCTTCAGTTCAAGCTGACGTACGCATCAATATTATGTTCGAATTTTCAACTTTTACACCAGTATTCTCCTGCCTCAACTAACAGCATCATGATAATGAGCTTGCACCGAGAAGGAATTTTGTTGTTTTTTCATGAGAGCGTAATTACTAGACACTATGCACGGAATATTTTTATTACAAACCACAGAATGCTAACACACAAGTTTTCACTTCAAACAACTGTGCTAGACACATCATCATCCTCTTCTGGTTTTCAGCAGCGAGGGAACAGTGACATTCAGTGTTACTGATGTCATTCCAACCAAACACCCGAGTAGTCAAAGAAACGACACTAGTGTTTACGGTAAGTGCGAAGTGGCTTTTGTTGTTGAAAAATGAGACTGCCGTCTCATAGCACTCACCTGTCTCAGCCATTTCAAGCACTACTTCAAAGCAATCACACAGATTCACTTCCAAACATTATCACCCTTATTAAAGCCCATTGTAGAAAATGCATACCAGTCTCCACCAGCAGTATCCACACAACAGTGTTGAACATCCATGCACAGTGAAACCTCAAGTGAATGAATTACAGAGCCGCAGCACAAAAACATCATTCATGTGAATCCTTGCAGATCTCTCAGCTACAGAGTACACACAGCAACTGGTCTGAAAGCAATAAGCTGAATATGCAAATGAGATATAAAATGTGGGTGGCAATAAAGTTATATGGGCTTCCATAAAGCCGTATAAAGCCTTCTTGACAGCATAAGTCATTCTTAATTATGAAACTAAAACAAAGCTCACCAGAAACAATGCGTGGTGGACATGAGGTTTAACTGATAAAAAAGGCAGTCATTCTGACGGTATTTCAATGTATACTGCACAAATTTAACTTTTACGTGAGGTGTAACCCTAATTAATGATTTTTGTACATCAAAGCAAATTTAGGTAGCATTTACCATTGCGGATGCACACTGTACTAAGCTGCAGGATGGTGAGTGATGATTTAATAATTTATCAACTACCTGTGCGAGCCACTGGCAACTAGGAATGCCCAACCTCTTACTTTCTACAGGAACAGTGACTTGACTTGTGCCGTGTACATTTAATCAATTCTCCTTCAATGCCAGAAAAGCAGCAGCTACATAATGTACACTAATACAGCAAAAATAATCATAACTCAAAAAGCGAAGTGTCCTCTTTGATATGGTGTGAAGGCGAGCTGCGACACCTCTCTGCTGTTCAAGTCATGCTTCATAATTTTTAAAGATATTGTCACGAAGTGGTGACTGCAGTCCGGAGAGCAGAAAGGCTGCGAAAATGGTGTCTAAACAAGACCCTTTATTTGGGATGACTTGCGCCCACAATGGACTGAATCACTCGGCGGCGGCGTAGCAACAAGCGTGTTTGGCGGTTGTCGAACAGAATGCCCGCCGCTGTCGGCCGTGCTCAATTTAAAGCTGATAGCGAACTTTCGAGATAAAGCGCGCAAAGTTACTAGAACATTCTGGAACAACGTAGAATCACACTGTAAAAAAATGCTCCGCAGTACAGAGAAACCCGCTGGTAATGCGTTCCCGGAGGGTTTTCTGCAACATGAGATACGGACTAAATGTCAGAAACAGAGACTCTGTATGACGACTGTCACATTCTTGGTAACGGAAAGTTACGCCATGCTATGCACGAGAACGAAATCGTTTTTTCACAACGAATGCTTCTGCTTTGTTCTTATTAAAGTTTATGTGTATGCATACTTCCTCCGTTCACTCGGAAGTCATTTCCTCTAGAGCGGAAATTATCTGTATTGTAATTATGCACTTTCTGTAGTACATGAGCATGCGTCTTCGTATAGCTTCTACCCACAATGTTCACTGCAGATATAGCCGCCCAGGTGCCGAAGAAATAAGTATTATGTACAAGGCTTTGCTTTACACACGTTATGTATTGTATACGTACAAAGAATGCAGCTTAGAATGAAAGAGTGGTAAGTGTTTGGGTGAGTACAAGCAAATGCGTTTTATTTTCATGGAAAACTACACACATTGTACATCTGCACATTGCTGTCGGATCCATCTGAAAAGCATAAAGAAATCCTCATTTAGTAGTCACACAACATCAAATATAAATTTCACAAATACATTTCAACCATCCGCTACTGTACAATCGACTTTTGTAGAAGCTTGCAAAATCCATTCACTGATAACCAACCCGTTATAATTTATTGGCCAAAATTCATTTCTGATAACAGTAAACAGCAAATACCACAAGTACAGAAAGAAGCAGACAAAATGTGCTTAACCGGGCAGCACTGCGCACATGAAAGTCTTTACGGTTGTGTATCATTTTGTGCAAATAGAAAGTAGCTCAGGATGGGTGCCAGATACAATTCAATGCAGGTGCCTTTCAGTACATAGTACTCAATGCACAGCTTAGCGAGCAAGGAACATTGGTAACATCTGAAAAAGGCCGGACGCTTGCCGAATTTATCGTCCATTCAATTTGTTATAGGCAAGACAAGACGAAGCGAAAGTCCCATACCCAGTTTATATCCAAGTCATGGGCCGAAAAACGCAGTAACGTCGACGAGTTAACTTCGAAGCGAGAGACTCCACTTCAGAGCGCGCCGCCATGTAGGCTGTCGAGCATTTGCTGCGTATGCTATGTGCTATATGTTTATTTATTTATTTATTTATTTATTTATTTATTCAATACTGCAGGCCTTTACGGCCCAAGCAGGAGGGGCATACACTTGGCATCAGCGTATAGAACGAAGATAGCAAATAATAATTACAAAACACTTGTTCTATGGGCAATAGAACATGAGCAAAACAAGGACTAAACGAAATGCAAACCGAGCTCTTCATTTGGGAAAGTCAAACAGAAACAAACAGAAGTAAGCCAATGAATGAAATATGCAGAAATGAAATGTCAAACTTGCAGCAAGGCAAAAACACGATCAGTTGGGGCAACCAAAAAGCAGACAAGAAAAATATTCAAGAGCAATTCAAGGTTTCAATTGAATCAACGCTGGTTAGAAGAGGCAGAGGTAAGTTGTTCCAATCTGTTATCGTGCGAGGAAAAAAAGAATATTTAAAAACATTAGTTCTGGTGCTGTATGGCGTTAGAGAGTCATCGTGTCGATGTCGTGTTCGGCGTGCCGTAAGTAGTGTTATGTACGGATCAGGAGTCAGAGCAAGAAGGTTATTTTTAAGAAGGAACATAAATTTTAAGCGCTGAATTTTTCTTCTCAGTTCCAGTGTCGGTATTCCATGTTTCATTAGTGCTGTCGGGGAATCAGTTGTACGGTACTTCGAAAAAATAAACCTGACTGCCTTACGCTGTATTCTTTCGAGAGCGTCAATGTCAGTTTTGGTATAAGGGTCCCACACTACGCATGCATATTCAAGTTTTGGTCTTATTAATGATGTATAAGCTAAAAGTTTAGTTTCGGCGGGGACATGCTTCAATTTATGACGGAGAAGGCAAAGTTTCCGAAAAGCTGTGTCACATACGTTAGTTATGTGAGTGTTCCAGTTTAGGCTGTTTGTTAGTGTGACGCCAAGATATTTATACTCGCTGACTTCGGTTAGTGGTTCTGTCCCGAGGGCATAGGGAAAAGAAAGGTTATTAAGTTTCTTGGTTATTTTCATATACACTGTTTTGTCAGCGTTCAATTGCATATCCCAACAATGACACCAGGAAAGAATATTTTGTAGAATATTATTAAGAGTTATCTGGTCATCCTCGCTTGACACTTCCCTGAACAGCACGCAGTCGTCTGCAAACAATCGTATTTGGACGGGTTCAGTAATAACGCTCACAATGTCAATAATATATATTAAAAACAACAATGGTCCTAGCACGCTGCCCTGAGGGACGCCGGAAGTAACTGGAAGTTCATGGGAGTAGTAAGTATCAATATTAACAAACTGTCTACGATCAGTGACATACGCAGCAACCCAGTTAATAATGAAAGGAGGAAGGTTAATCATTTTAAGTTTTTCAATAAGCTTAGAGTGTGAAACAAGGTCAAAGGCTTTCCTGAAGTCTAAAAAAATAACGTCCACCTGGCCGGATTTGTCTAAAATTCTAGCAAGGGAATGGATTACCGTTGTTAATTGTGTCACCGTAGAAAATCCTTTACGAAAACCATGCTGCGCAGGTGAAAGTATATTGTTATCCTCCAGAAAATCTCTGATGAAGTTGGCTATGACGTGTTCAAGCATCTTACAACAAGATGATGTTAACGAAATTGGTCGGTAGTTAGTAATCATTGTGGGGTCTCCCTTCTTAGGCACTGGTACTACACGTGCCGTTCGCCAGTCAGGGGGAAGGGCTGCAGTGGACAGTGACGCACCGAAAATTATTACCAGAAAGTGTGACAGCATTTCTGCGTATCGGCGCAGAAAAACATTCGGTATGTTATCCGGTCCTGGGGTAGATTTTGTTTTTAGATTAAGGATCATAGAAAGCACACCTTGAGCGGATACAAATTCAGGAGATACATTTGATAAAGGTGAAAAGGGAAGTGCAAGCTCTTCTGAGTTAATAAACACACTGTGGAAGAATGCATTAAAGTGTTCGGCGATACTTTGCTTTTCGACAACGGGAATGCCATCTTTAATTATTTGATCCACTGCCTTGTTCTTTTTGCTCAAAAATTTCCAGAATTTTTCTGGAGCCGTACGAATAAAGTGCGGCAAAGTGTTATTGAAATAATGCCGTTTGGCATGCCCAATTGACGAGCTCAGCGTAGCTTGTAAGTTCTGTACTGTAGTTGGTGAGGCATTCCGTCGTCTTAAGCGTTTTATTTTTCTTTTCAAGTGAATGACTTCACGCGTTATCCAAGGGTTTTCATTTCCTGTTTTCTTTGTTTTCGTTGGAACGAAATTTTCGATGCAATAAGTGCAGATTTTTTTGAACTGGTCCCAAAGTTCTACTACATTGCTTCCGTGAAAGTTGCTTAGGTGTAAATCGAGGTAATCTAACACGCTTTCGTCTCTGGCACGTGTGAAGTCCTTCACTTGTACAGTTTTTGCCTTCTTAGCGGTACATTTTTTTAAATGACACGAATAGTACACCATCCCATGATCAGACATTCCATGTTCAATTGATACTGAAAAATTCTCGATTGTTTTGCTCACGAAGACAAGATCAAGCATTGATGATGAAGAACCATGCACTCGCGTTGGTAAGTTGACAACTTGGTGCAAATTGTGGCATAAGATTATTTCACGCATATAATTAACATGAGTGCTAAATTCGCCACTAGAAGAACAATGTTCCCAGTTAACTCCTGGAAGATTAAAGTCCCCCACTAAAAAAATTTTTTTATGTACGAATGAACTGACATGCTCACGCAAATCACACAGGAATTGAGGTGGTGAGCCAGGCGCTCGATAAACGGCAAATAGCAAGAATGAATGTTCGTAGTAAGAAATCTTTAGGCTAATAGTTTCAATGCTATCAGCCTGACACAAGAGAGTTGCTGACAAGTTTTGCTTTACCAGCACAGCCACCCCGCCTCCCCTCGTTGATCTGTCACGAGGGAAAACACTGTAAGATGGTGGAAAGACGTCTTCATCATCTATGCCACTGTGTAGCCAAGTTTCGGTCAAAACAACGATGTGCGGGTTGTAACCTAAGATAATAGCCTCTAACTGATCACTTTTGTTAACAATGCTGCGTGCATTTATATTTAATATGCGCATATCTTTCGTATCAGTCCGGAGAAGTCAGTCTTGTTTAGCACTGTTATATTTACCAATTTTTTTCCTACAGTTTTTAGCGTCATCCCAAATGTAAAGGTCGTTGTCGACTCGAAGTTTCTCGTTGATTAGTTGAACTTTTCTTTTGTGCTCCCTTTCCTCTGAAGTACTGTCCCACAAAAGTTTACGCTTCCTGAGCGTGTTTCGTGAGTAATCGTTTTGAACAGAAGTATTAGAACCTTTGAGTTTGAAAGCATTTTGCATGACACTTTTCTTTTCTTCGTAATCTTGAAAATATAAAATTACTGGCCGCGTTTTATCGCTCTTGCCGATCCGATGTATTCGGGCTACAGACTTGCACGTGATTTGTAACTTGGTAGAAAATATATCAGTTAGAATTTTACGACGCAGTATAGCCTCTGTCTCTTTTGGTTCCTCTGATACCCCAAAAACCAGTAAATTCGAGCGTCTACTTTTATCCTCCAAATCCGTAATTTTCGCTTCTAAGGCTTTAACCGTGCTTTCAAGTGCTTCCACGCGCGCGGCTTGTTTCTCCATTTCTGTAAATCGAGTCTCCCAGTCCGTCAGACGTGTTTCCATGCTAGTTTGTTGTATACGAAGTGCTGCAACATCCTCAATTAATTTATTCTGTCCCAAGAGCAGTTTTTCAAGCAGTTCATTTGTGCTGGAACCTTCCGTGTCAGGTCCGGGATTCAACTCGATATCTCCGCTCAAGAGGAGCAAGCATACGCAGTACACGTCATACACCATTAATACAGCTTGCTGTGGGCACGGCAAGACCAAAAGACAACGGTTGTCGCTTTTAACAGAGCTGTAGTAAGCACTAACCTGTACAAGGCAGAAGAATGGTCTGTTAGGCCACATGGTCGTTCGCGGTCCGCCGTGCCCACTGAAGTCGAAGGCTTGAAGTTGCTCTTTTATATTCCAAAGCGATGAGGTCACGTGTCGTGATGGTGGCGCTGTCGGTGCATCACGGAACAGTAAAGATATCGCCAAAGGAAGAAGAGAGCTTCGGTCCCTTGATAATCTTGATGCAGCCGCAGATCGGGGATCAGCAACTGCATCTGGCAGGTTTGGAAGGTCGATCTGCCCGTCAACTTGGTTGATTTGCTTTGTTGTTCCGACGAGACCAAAAGCAAGGACCTGTACAAGGCAGAAGAATGGTCTGTTAGGCCACATGGTCGTTCGCGGTCCGCCGTGCCCACTGAAGTCGAAGGCTTGAAGTTGCTCTTTTATATTCCAAAGCGATGAGGTCACGTGTCGTGATGGTGGCGCTGTCGGTGCATCACGGAACAGTAAAGTTATCGCCAAAGGAAGAAGAGAGCTTCGGTCCCTTGATAATCTTGACGCAGCCGCAGATCGGGGATCAGCAACTGCATCTGGCAGGTTTGGAAGGTCGGTCTGCCCGTCAACTTGGTTGATTTGCTTTGTTGTTCCGACGAGACCAAAAGCAAGGACCTGTACAAGGCAGAAGAATGGTCTGTTAGGCCACATGGTCGTTCGCGGTCCGCCGGGACGTCACCGTCCGGTTTCTTCGTCCCTTTTCGCTGCATCCGAACTGCCACTTCCGCTTCCGGCGTTTCGACCAATCAGGTGTGCCCGTTGCGGCAGATTATGACGCTTTTTATTATGACACAAACTTGGAATACGGCCCCAGGAAGCGCACTTCTCCCAAACCGCATGTTTTCACTCATAGTTTCCATTATCTCAGCATGTGCGAGAAAATTTACTAATATCTGATGTCAGTGCAACTGCAGTCACACGTACCGGTTGCAGCTCACTAAGGAATTCCAATATCTCTGCAGTGTGCCTCACGAGGAACGGATGCTCAAGTTTCCAAAAAGGGTTCTTTGCAGAAATTTAACGAAAGGCTGTTGCCATGTGAACCTTTTCAAAATGATGACCCAGAAAGACGAAGTGTCCTTCGGATGAAGGACAAAGAAGGATGAAGGCTTGAGTACTCCTGCTTCTTGAACAGCTGTGATACATTTTTTACTGGTACTGCTTGGCACAGCTTCAGTCTCCTTCTTGACATTTTGTGAAATAATTCCATATCTGCGAAAGATCTCGCTAGCAAACATTTTGGCACTAATGGAGAAGCAAAAAGACTCATATCCTAGGCCTTTTTTTTGTGACACTAAAGGAAGGCTCGCCTTTCAGGGTCATTGATTATAAAGAGCTCCATGTGCCAACAAACTTTGAGAGAATTACTGCAAGGGCTCCGTGTTCTGAAGCTTAAGAATTTCTCATGAGGTGCCCTGTAGATATATCACAACACCTCAGTGAGCTGTTACCGTCCCTGTGAGTGCACTGTCACTTGACATCAAGGGTATGTACTTTTTCTCGCCACATGCAGCAATGATGTATATGTCAAGCGAAAGCATAAAAGATTTCTAAGTGCAATTCCAGATTGCTTGCGGAGGAAAGCACAAGTCTGGCCATGCTCAGCTGTTAGCTTCGCTTCTTGCTCGAGTTCTACAGTGAGTATTACGTAATGACAGAAGATGTCTGCATCATCTCTTATTGAACACCCGCACTGTGTGACCTCCATCTTGCATTACATGGCAGGCAACTTTATAACACCCTTCATGCAAAGAGTGTCATCAGGGTCAGTGTGTTCTGTCAGCTTCCTGGTCCTGTGCTTTGTGCTTTGTTTTATACTCTTAAATTATTTACTGCCTTCATTCTGCACTCCAAGAAGCCTGAATGTGCTACACTGGGCTGCTCCACGCATTGTGCAGTAACCTGGCCATTTTTTTCATACATCGGAGGCACTCAGCTCGAAAGCCATGCTTACTATATTCCGCAGACAAGGGTACATGTGAGACAATCATTAATAATCAATTCTCACAGTGGTATCTGGTGCAAGAATATCTATATACTACTGAATATTTGCTTAAATTTTCAGATACCCTCTTATATTAAAAACATTATATGGCTACATAAGCAGAAGCACAGCACCAAGGCACTCACCAATTGCCTGAAGCACAGTACGCAAGTTCTCGTGCCATCATGAATACAGCATACTGTACACGTCTTCATCATGCCATGTCACTCCAGCACTTCGGTAGCAAAATTTTCCTCTATAAAAAGAGTAGTTTTGTTTATGTTATTCTGGTCATATTTAATTTTACTATATACTATGTACTTCTCATTGTACTGCCCCAGACTAAAATACCAATGATCAACATGCTTTGAATTATGTCATATATGATCACCAAATTTAGTGTAATTAATATGTTCTTAGAAATCCTGATTGAAATAAATCTGACAAAATATTATTTCAGGAAATGTGGCTCAAGGAAGAAGGACGCTAGTTAGATAACCTAGACGAATGTTTTCAGTTGCATGCAGTCATCGGCACCCTTGCACCAAAATGTACAATTTAGTGGGTTTTACCTGTCCGAATGAAATTTCATGCTGCAAACATTTAAGTAAAAAAATTTCAACCTTCCATTCTGCATAAAGGAAAGAAAATTCCTGTGTTTTTTTTCACAAGCCTCTGCAAGTACACAATTCAGTGAATCTACTCTACAAGTATGTGAATCTATCAGCACGAGACAGGGACGAGAAAGGAAACAAAACAGGTGCTGACTCGCAACTGAAGTTTATTGAAGTGAACAGGGAGTAAATAGAAAAGCCAAACAATACCACAAACCACAAAATTACACATAAGCTACATGACAGCATAAGTAAAAGATTGCCCTTAACATTCCTCTTATCTAGACAGTCCAACTCGCTGCGTGTTAGCGCTATGGGCAGCACAGTCACACATTCATCACCGAGTCATAAGATGTGTCTGACCTCGACAATTTTCCGGTTGATCTTCTCTGAACGTAGCGCCAAAATGCTTGTTGCCGAAAGGAATGGCTAGCAGCCTTCACACGCCTTGCAATGTGCAGATAAGTTAGAACCCCTCCAATATCCAAATACCTCTTGTGCTCCTGTAGTCTTACATTGATACACCTTTCAGTTTCACCAACATAAACCCAACCACATGATAATGTTATCCGACAAACCACATACATTTTGCAAGGCACATATATGTTGCCACGTTTCACTCGACACATGTGCTTTTCCCTAACGAAATTCACCAAATTATTAACAGTTTTTACAGATTGTAGACAACTTATTAGGGGCCGACAACGCCATTTTTACGTCATACCTTCTGGCCATAGTTTTCAAATTTTGCGACAATCTATGTATGTACAGTAACACAGTCAGTCCTTTGGCATTTCACTGGTTGGCCCCGGCCCGATCGTGCCAGTCCCTGCGAAGGGGTTTCAGCTTTAACATGCTAAAGGCAAGAATGGCGCATCAAATAACAAGGACAGCAGGACAGCACAAGTGCCAACCTTGGAGCAGATACAAAATCCAAGAGAGCGTGCTTGACATTCAGCGTTGACAGTCAAGGAAACGAGGAAACACGGATTTGAACGCTAAAGATTGAACGACCCCGATCCTTGGCTGCCAACGCTGAATGTAAAGCACGCGCTTTTGGTTTCTGTGTCCGCTCCAAGGTTGGCACTTGTGCATGGGTGTGCTCTCCTGTTGTCCTCGTTACTTGATGCTGCGCCATTCTTACCTTTAGAATGTCTGACCAACTTGCCCAATCTTATACGCTCAGCTTTAACAATTTATCGCACGCTCCTGCAATAGCATGGTTGGGAAATCATGCTTTCATTAGCCTTAAAATCTTCTCTTGGAAACCAGTTGTCACGCTGTGAAAGCATGGTTTCACCAATACCGAGCCTAGACTTGACGACGCAATGCTATCTTTCACTAGCTTATAATCATTCGACCAACAGTCAAGTAGCTGCTTAACACTCCTGGGTGAATATCGCTAGCACACATGGCGTGTGCAGAACATCAAGTTAAGGTTCAGAAACCGCAGCTGTTTTTGTTGGGACATTTTCTCCAAGGTAAACTTAAGACAAAGGCCTTGCTCCTTAAACAACTTCACAATATGTAAAGGTCCCACACTATCGCAACCTTTGTAAAAGACCAGAAAATCATAGACGTAGCGAAAGATTTCCCCCCAGCCCATGCAATTTCTTGGCAATCATTCCATCCACCCTGCTTAAGAGAATATTGCTTAGCATAGGTGCAACCTTCGAATCGATACATTTAGCAGACTTTTGAACATATGCCGCACTGCCATACTCCCCAAACATGCTCTTCACTTCAAATAAAAGGAGGCAAGTGCCAAAAAAGACATATTACACACCCGTTCCTAAACACAAGCTCATCGTTGTGCTCCGATATACACATTCATAAGCTTTTCACGAGATCTTCATATGGGATAGAATAAAATAGTTCTACATTGACACTAATCGCAAGAAAATCCGCTGGATTGTCATTCTTAAGATACTCAACCACACTGCGAATTCAGTACAAGAAATAGATCTCCAAGACGAGAAGAAGACAGATGCTTTTGCAAATAAAAAGAGGCAATTTTGCATGAACGCTTTACTGAAATTTATCTGAAGAGCATGTTATTGAATAGCATTTATTTGAAGAACATGTTTGAAGAGTAGCGCAGTGCGGTATGTGTTCTAAAATCTGGAATATGTAGTGGTTCGAAGGTTGGCCTTGTGCTAAGCCATATATTTTCTTGAATAGGATGGATAGAATAATTGTCAAGAACGTGCGTGGGCTGGGGGAAAAATCTTTTGCAATGGAAAAATCTTTTGCTGGTCTTTTATAAAGGTTGTGATAGTTTGGGACCTGTACATATCCTCAAGTTTTTTAAGGAGCAAGGTCTTTATCTCAGGTTTACTTTGGAGCAAATGTCCCAAGAAAAAGATCTGTGGTTTCTGGACCTTACCTTGATGTTCTGCACACTTTACGTGTGCTGGCGATATTCACCTAAGAGTGGAGTGTTAAGCTGCAACCTGGCTACATGTCGACCATTCCAAGCTAGTGAAAGATAGCACTGCACTTTCAAGCGTGGGCTCAGAATTGAAATTATGCTTTCACAGCATGACGACTACATAGTTTCCAAGAGCAGATTTTAAGGTTAACGAACGCAGGATGTCCCAATCATGTTACTGCAAGAGCATATAATAAATTGTTAAAGAAGCTGAAACAGTTTCGCGGTGACCGGCACAATCAGGCCGGGACCAGCCAGTGAGAGGCCAAAAGACCAGCTGTGTTACCGCATGTTACATAGATTGTCAAACAGTTTGAAAAATGTGGCCAGAAGGTATGACGTAAAAGTGGCTTTCTCGGCCCCTAATAAGTTGTCTAATATATGTAAAACTCTAAGAATAATTCTGTGATTGTGGCTCGAGAAAAGTATACGTGTAAAGTGAAGTGTATATGTACCTTGTAAAATGAATGTGGTATCAGATATTATTATCTTGTGGTCTGGTTTACGTAGGTGCAACTGGAAGGTGTATGAATGTAAGACTACAGGAACACAAGAGGGTAGGGGCTTGGCTAGGTGGTTGGGGTAACTTTGCTGTACATTGCACGGGATGTGAAGGCTGCTACCCTTTCCTTTTGGCAACACGCATTTTGGCAGTAAATTCAGAGAGATTAAATGGGAGATTATCAAGGCTAGACACATCTTATGACTCCGTGACGAATGTGTGAGTGTGTTGTCTATCGTGTTAACAGCAATGAGTTGGACTATCTCGATCAGGGAAATGTTGAGGGCGATTTTTGACTCATGTTGTCCTGTATGCTTATCTGTAACTGCGTGGTTTATTGTGTTGCTTGGCTTTTTATATATCCCTGTTCACGTCAATAAACTTAAGTCGTGAGTCAGCGCCTGTCTTGTCTGTCTCCTTTCTCGTCCCTCTCTTTCGCACTGGTAGATTCACTGCGATGGCTCACTTCTGCAGAAATCCAAGAGATGACATTTTCCTCTTCACACTCGTGGTTCAGCGCATAATACGGCAAAGGCTTTTCAATTCCAAGGAAAGTTCATGACTCCATTGAACACTGCCTCCTGCTTACAAGACACAGAGCAGCAATCATTGTAGATTCTACCTGTGACACAAAGAGCAAAGTTTTAGTTTGAGTGGACTAAACTAGGAAAGAAGCACAAAATGTCTTTAGTCAAATAACTGAACTGAAAGAAATAGAGGGTAGTGTAATAGTGAACACACTGATATATTGCATGCAAGATATATGCATGATATATTGTAATACCCAACACTGCTATCACTGCCTTAGCCAACTACTTCATAAATAACAAAAAATGCAGTATCACAAAAATACTGATACAGTACTATTAGTGTCAATAGTAGCAGTGCAGGTTCCATGAAAAAAAGGGCCCAGTGCTGGCTGTCGTTCCCACAGCAGCCTTGTGACCAATGGACGGTGTAAAGGAAAGAGGAGGAATGACTGAAAAGAGAAAGAGCCAGGGGGAAGGAAGATAGGTATAGAAGGGCTTAGGATATGATAGGCAAATAAGGGTGTTTACACAGTGAGCACAAAATAAAAATTACCACACAAGTAAAGACATAGAAGACCAACCATATATATCATTGTGCAGAGTGGCAAACTTGATGCCATTTAGCCCAAAATATGTTTTCAATAAAGTGGCTATAATTATTAATAGCATAACCGACCAAGTGAAACCAAAACAGGGATGAACAGGGAAGTTGTTAATATTCTGGCAGAAATTAAAAGAAGAAAATGGACCTGGCTAGGGCATACAATGCAGAGAATGAATCACCAATGGTATCTTAGGGCAACAGAACGACTTTGATGGATTTTAATGGCACAAGGGCATCTGTGGCCAAAGAGTGCCCTAGTACAAGTTAATTTCGTCTACTCAAGGTGAGATCAGAGACCCATTTCCCAAGCATTTGATTCCAGATAAGCCGAGCACCACGCCAGGAAACAGCTTGTGCATTGTATCGCAACAAAATGAATTTCACGGGAAGAAAAATATAGCAGGAGATAGCTGATTATAAGCTCGCTAGATAAGATTAGGAGATTTCTGAGGATAGTGTGGCATGCAGCTGGTGCAAAACTCAGATACCTAAACTGGAAGAGGTCATTGTCCTGAGGTGAATGCAAACTAAGCGATGAGGATAATGAAATTCGCTACACTCGAGCTATTCAGAATCAGCTCAAGTTCCATGCTTCAAAAAGATGCAAGTTTGCTCAGTGACAAAAAAAATCATATAAGTTCACCTAAGAATTGGTATCTTGGCGGTATCAGGCTACAGGTTCAGATGAATTAATCCTGCCTCAGAGAAGAGCTACATGAAGCACAAAGCATTTTAGGCCAGTCCTACACTGACAGCTGTTAATAAATATTTTAAAACTGTTTTTCATTGAACAAACAATAATACCCAGTTTGTGTTTGTCATGTGATCATGTTAATGAGGCACTCCTAAAAATTCTAGCCAGGGCTAAAATACAAGCTGTCTCAACTTAGTTTCTATAGCAACAATGAAGACTTCAACACATCCAGATTATTCAAGTAGACGTTTTATTTTTCATAGTGTACCCTACAAATTTTAAATTATACTGAAAAGTAATAGAGTGGAGTGCTTGTGCCACAAAAACTAAACCTCAACATCAAAGAGAACACAAGATAAAGGCAATCACAAATTGCCCAAAATTTTAATGTTTGACAGAACAAAAATTAAAAGAAAACCTCTCCACAACTCGAACAAAACAGCGTGATACCGAGCACACATTGGAAAATTGTTTCATCCAAATCCCCAGTTTGGTGCTCCAGCACTCGTCAGCCAGCATGTAATGAAATGTACCTTAGTTCCGGTAGCTCTAAAGAGTATACAGCTGATCCGGCATTTTGATATGTGAACAGTAACCCTAAATGACCACCAGGCTGAATACTTTCATGAGGCTGTTCTAGTAACAAGACTGCAGTGAAACACTTAGCAAGTTATGCTGGCGTAATAATGCAAACTCTCTATTTAACATATGATGCAAGTCAGTGATGCTGGAGGCACAAAACTAAATACTGTGAGGTAACAAGAGCTAATATGAACAATCATGCCTTTAAGAGATATTGTCAATATAAATTTTCCTGAATGAACTAAAGTTATCCTTAGAAGCATTCAGAGAAAGACAATTTTGCTAAATGCCATTTGCCAGATTAGGCCTTTTATGAACCAGTTGCAAATGTAAAGAATCTGGCTTTAAAACCATGCTGTGCATGCTCTAATGCCAAAGTAGTTGCATACAAGCAATTTGTATACTATACTCCTAGTTTTATGGTGGGCCTGTATTGCATAATTTCCACCCAAGGTAGTGGAAAGTATGTGCCATAAAACAGACCTCTGCTTGCTGAAACCGACAAATAAATACTGGCTTTTTAAGGCAGGAAAGAAGTTACAAAGTTCCTTCTGCAGGTTTTGAACTTCAGCCTAGTTATTTGAAAAATATCAATCCCTGACCAGCAATGATTGAAGTTTCAGCAAATAACATATCCATTGTAACAGTGGAACCGCTCTCTTATTTGAGGAACGACTTTTCAAAAGCCTGCGTTTCATGGTGGCTGTCAAATAGCCCTGATAAGAGAAACCTGTCACGACACACAACCAAGCCCCCGTATCACATTTTCAACTATACCCTCATGATGTAGCTTTAAAGTAAGTGTTAAGCAATACAAATACAAATAATTTCATTTCGTTCATGATTTAAAACGGGTGTATACATACAAAGACAACCGTACAAGATGTGCAGCGCATGGTAGAGAGAGATAAGGCAGGTGGTTTCTTGACACTCACGAAGTGAACAAGGGAAGGAAAAATCTCAGGGTGCTTGCCAACGTTTCGACAAGATGACTTGTTTTCGTCTGGGATCAACATATCCAGAGGAAACTTAGAATCTCTCAAGTACAGGGTTGTCCACTCTTAGTGCGAACACGCAAGCACATGGCTGTGCTCTTTGGAGGGCCACTGCGTCTGACATTGCCGCACATCGTAGTGTAACAGATGACGCAAAGCACCACATCCAGGTACATCTCCTTCCGCACCATTTTGCAGCAATGAGTGGCTGTGCCGCACGCAGTGGACCTCTAAATAGTGCGGCCACGCGCTTACATGTTTGCACTAAATGTGGCCAGCTCTGTACATTCCGGAACTTGCGTAATTATTTGAAAAGGCCTTGCACATGGTAAGAGGTTTCCCAACCGATATTTTCTCCCTCCTTTCCTGCTTTCTTTAATTTATCGTTACCTGACGTCACTTCTCGGAACCTTGGCTCCCACACCCCCCCCCCTTCTTTTTGACTTTTCTCCGAACCTGCCCTCGTTTTCTCTTTTTCTTTCAAATTATTTTGCGCCCCTACCCACCCTGGTATTTTATTCTGCCATGCTGCTTAATTCCTTTATCCTAGTTTTTCAGGTAAAGGCAGCCAGCCATACCAAGCCAACTGTTGCGGCTGGACATAAAGCCTTTCAAGCCCACTATCTCTCCACGCTCTATACCCCGGGATTCCTTTCTACTGAATTGGCTTTTTCTTTTCAGTTTTGCAGGTCAGCCGGTTAATTCTCTTTAGCAGCCATCATGCCTGGTCAAGGTTCACGCTCCCCACCAAACGCCCTTGCCATATCGCACCCTCGTCCCGCACATCAGGCCTTTCTCCTCGAAGTGAAAGCCTAACTTAAACCCCACCAATGATGAACGCTTTTACAGACAAAGACAAGTCCTCTTATTGAAACGTCGGCAAGCACCATGAGGCTTTTTCCTCCTTTATTCAGTTTGTGAGATACATGGGACAGGTGTTGAAGCAGCCATACCACACTAATACCCCTGTCACACGGGCACTGCAAAGGCCTTTGAGAATCAGGTCCTTATATCCAAAGGCGTAAGGAGTGCAGCAACACGGCACAAATGCTGCACCTTTGCCGCTAAGGACCTTGGAGGCGAAAGCGCTCGTCCGAGACCTTCGGAGCCCGAAGGCGCGGCCTTCGAGAACCTGTGATCGCAGTGCCATCCAAAGTCAAAAAGTAAAAGCAATAAAAAAATAGATACAGCTAATAATGTTTGAAAACATTTTTTTTAAATACGAAAGGTGTGTCTGGTTTTGGTTTTTGTACGGGTGTTTATGTTTTATCTTCAAATTTCAAGACTGAAAGTGTTGCGGCAACACCGAGCGCCCTTGGTGGCCAAGGCAATACAGGTACAAAACCTTCTCCTGCTGATGAGAGTAGCTGGTGCAGTACTTTTAAGGAAGCAATCAGAATAAAAAATTGTCTAAGCTCCACAAATGAACAGAATACACCACTTTAATTTTAAAACACTCACTTCAGCCACCTCGAGCATAGCAGCGGGTGCTAAGCCTGAACGACTTTCACCTTTAGGCTGCACCGTGTAGCTGCGTCGCTGCTCCTATAAGCTTTCGCTCCTTTGGTGAAAAATGGTGCCTTTGCTGGAAAGGCCTTCGAGGAATTCCGTGTGACAGGGGTATAAAGCACATTTTTTAGTGACACGAAAGACTCAGTGCCTTTAGTTCTGACCACATTCTGAATGCTTTGGTGGCTTAGTATATCAAAATACTGGACATGACAAAAACAGTCAGTTAGTGAGAACTATTATTTGCTATAGCTGAAATTATAACATTCTCCTAAAATAATGAAAAGAAACCACCAGCACTGACATAAATGTACAAGTTGGCTCTAACACACTGACATGTCAATCTAGTTAAACGTAAATTCCGTTTTCGCACTTCAAAACTGCTTGCATTATTTCTAGAAAAGGGGAGAACAGAAGCTCATACATAGTGCCAAAGAAAAGAGTACATAATAGTACCACTTATGAGGTGTTTATCGGCGACTGCAATGAGCAAGGCTGTGTAAATGGCAATAAAGAGTTGCAGAAAATCAGAAATAAGCGCAGTTCAATTGAGAGCTAGTCTGGGATCTGAGTGTATTGGCCGCCATTACTTTAGCAACAAAATGATACTGTACTAATTATACCTGAAGCAGAATAGCTTTACCCCTTGCAAGTTCCGAACTATACCCAGTACCAAGTAGTGCTAAAAGCAGCCTGAATTTTTCAATCAAAACTAAGCATGTGAAGTAAAATAGGACAGGTTTGATGGTTATATTGTTTCACTTCTTAAGAGACTAAAGACACCAAATTTTTCCTTGCGTGCTTTCTTCTTTCAAACGATGCATTAGGCATTCGTATGCATGGAGTACCCTGTGGTATTCGTGTACGACCACTAAATAATTTAAAATTGAATTTCTTCTGAACGCTGTTTCGGTTTAATTAGTCGAACAATGACTATGACGTGTAGTTGGTGTTTAGGAGTATAAAAAATGGAGCACATGGAGCATAAAAATGGGCTATATAATTGCTGACACATCAGTTTTTGCCATTTCAGGTATCGGAAGAGGCTGGTTTAAATGCCGTAGTGAATTAAAACTACATATTAGCGATTATGTTAGTTTTATAGTGCATCATGTTACCAAGATACCAAATTGGCGTCACAGTCGTCCTTCAGTTGACGAAACCGAAGCAGCATAAGAGAAGGAATTCAATCATAAATTATTTAGCAATTGTAGGGAAATACCACCCAGTAATCCATGTATTCTAACGTCTAACACATCATTTGACCGAAGAAAATGCTCAATAAAATTAGGTGTCTATAGGCCTTTCAGCACCCTATGATAAGGCATCAGGTTATAATTCAAATTTTATTTACCATGCTGTGATACTAGGTCAGTTGATTGATTTTAACAATTCCTGACAGTTCATGCTTCTTGCTCATTCCATTCGCCCGATATTAATTTTGTGCAATGATCTTTTCTGGCCACTGCATGTGCACAAATGTCAAGGCATCAGTCACCAACAAAGATGGGTGTTAAAAACTGATTGAGGACAGAACTGAAAATTTAAAAATGCACAAGTCTTTCGTTCTCAGAAGGCTACAGAATTCGTTTATGGGTGTTTCACATCCCAAAGCGACTCCGGCTATGAAGGATGCCGTAGTGAAGGGCTCCAGAAATTTCGACCACTTGGAGTTTTTTAACGTGCACTAACATCTAACAGTACACGGGCATCTAGAATTTCGCCTCTATCGAAATTCGACCGCCGCAGCCGGGATTGAACCCAAGTCTTTCGGGCCAGTAGCCAAGCGCCATAACCACTGAGCCACCACAGCGGCTGTACAGAATTCCTTTCCGCTAAAATGAATGCTCGAAATATCATCGTGAAGAGTATAACGTGCGGCCACAAAAAAAATCACTATTTTTCATTTTTTCTATGAAAAGAACGGGCAATTACAGTCAACGCTGCTTAAATTAGCTATGGCTTAAAGGTTTAATGTCTACTTTGAGTAATTGAAAGGGGGGAAGTTATTCTAGCTCCCTTCTCCCTGGCATTGGATTGACTGGTAGCTTCACTCTAAACTGTGATCAGCCCTCGACGCACTTCCATGTCAAAGTACTAAGAAGTAACTCACAGCATCCAGCATGATGCGGCACTTCTTTGCCATCAATCGATTTCCTGGCACTTCGAGGTTCCTGAACACATTAAATATCAGTCAATATCTGCACTGTACATGAAATTCCTCATGGTGTGGTGCATCTTGCCAGAAAGCATGATAACTAAGTGGATAAGATAAAGAAGTTTGTGAGGATAACGTGGCCACAGCTGGCACAGGACATGGTTAACTGGAGAGGTATGGGAGATGCCCTTTGTCCTGCGGTGAATGTATTCAGGCTGCTGCTGCTGATGATGATGAAGACAAACGCTGTAGCATTGGTCCGGGGCGGCCGAGTGAAAGGAGCTATGAATCAGTGGCTTGAAAATAACGCAAGAGCATTCACTGGACAAAGAGTAGGAATTTATAGACTGAATGATTATTATGTGTCTTACGAGTGCATGCACTTGAGAGGTGATAGTAGGTGTCCATCGCAGTTTTGAGTCTGTCGAGATAACACATGGGGTAAGGTATCCCCTGTTTTGCTGCCGAAGGCAAAATCGTCAGCAGCGAGTGGAGTTGCCTTGCTGTTCACTGTCAATACATACTGCTCAAAGTAAAGGAAACTAGGGTATAAAAAAATACAGGATTTCATATTATGCTTTGGCCAAATGCAGTGAGAATGAAACAGACTAGAGACTTGTCATATGATGTTTGCACTCTTTACTTTGCACCAGAGGGAAAAAATTTGTGTACAGCTGACCTACTGCTTGCCACTGTCCTAGAAGAAATAAATCCAGGTCTCAGAAAGTCTACCAAGAAAATACTGATGCTGAATGTGCATTTCTCTGAACTGTTCTGAAATATGCAGATGTTACCAATTTTTTTAATACCTGATTACATACTGTAATCTTTGCAAGGAATATGAGGTTAATGGACTGGGGAAAAAATGTCAGGAATGGTACCTTTGGTACTCGACACTTGGACAAACAGCTGACCCTCTGGGCGTCCCCAGGAGCTCTGCTACCAGGCACCCCTAGCAACAGTAGTAAATTGTCCGGATCCAAAGGAGCCATGCGAATGACTGCTGAAAAGTCAAGTTTAAGGACAGCAGATACATGAACACAAAACCGGTTTCCAACGTTGTTTCAGTGAAATGAATGGTTTCAAATCTCTAGACTATATCTGGTAGTACACAAATTATTAGGAGACCATCTCCTGCGCAGAATCATCTCAAAACAGATTCGACACGCAGTACCAACGTGGACTTTTTGTCTTTAACTGAATCCAAAAGTTTATGCTGATCGAACAATGTTACTTCAAATAGAGACAAAGAGCGCATGCACGTTTTACTGATGTTATCGTGAACATAACATGCGACGAGACGCAGGGTTACAATACAAACAAAAAAAACCACTTTCAAAATTTGAGAACAAAAGGTTCACCTTCTCACAAGTTCGCCAAACCGGAGACGTTGCCGAGTGGCTGCCGCCAAAGTCACTCGCATTGCACAGAAACAATAAAAATGCAGTGCCGCGGACTTTCCTTCAGAAATTTCAGTCGATTAAACTTCCAACTGTTCGCACCGACTACCTCTGCAAGCGTGCCTACAAGTTGGCAGCGCAGCCACGCCATTTGCAATTTACAGAGCTGTACGGGAAATTCATAGCGCCATACGCGTATTCGCGTTCATGCTCACGTCTCTGACGTCGCAAAGGCGCACAAAAGCAAAAACATATAAGTTGTATTTAATTTTACGGTAGCTTTTTTACCTGACAACCTGAATTGTTAGATATATTAAGTTTTTTCTTTTCGTTGCATGAACGTTCATACAACCAGCTGCAGCGCAGCTTGGCCATGGCTAGCCATGACGAAGTCGAAGCGCTAGCCAAGCCCGCAGTCGGAAACATGCGCGCAGTTAGCGCAGTGTGGAGTTGAATGAACAGGCGCTTTGTAATGGGTTTTTGTTCTTCCGTGTTCGCTGCGTGCGTCCTGCGCGTTGTGTGTCGTTAGTGTGTGTGTGTGTGTGTGTGTGTGTGTGTGTGTGTGTGTGTGTGTGTGTGTGTGTGTGTGTGTGTGTGTGTGTGTGTGTGTGTGTGTGTGTGTGTGTGTGTGTGTGTGTGTGTGTGTGTGTGTGTGTGTGTGTGTGTGTGTGTGTGTGTGTGTGTGTGTGTGTGTGTGTGTGTGTGTGTGTGTGTGTGTGTGTGTGTGTGTGTGTGTGTGTGTGTGTGTGTGTGTGTGTGTGTGTGTGTGTGTGTGTGTGTGTGTGTGTGTGTGTGTGTGTGTGTGTGTGTGTGTGTGTGTGTGTGTGTGTGTGTGTGTGTGTGTGTGTGTGTGTGTGTGTGTGTGTGTGTGTGTGTGTGTGTGTGTGTGTGTGTGTGTGTGTGTGTGTGTGTGTGTGTGTGTGTGTGTGTGTGTGTGTGTGTGTGTGTGTGTGTGTGTGTGTGTGTGTGTGTGTGTGTGTGTGTGTGTGTGTGTGTGTGTGTGTGTGTGTGTGTGTGTGTGTGTGTGTGTGTGTGTGTGTGTGTGTGTGTGTGTGTGTGTGTGTGTGTGTGTGTGTGTGTGTGTGTGTGTGTGTGTGTGTGTGTGTGTGTGTGTGTGTGTGTGTGTGTGTGTGTGTGTGTGTGTGTGTGTGTGTGTGTGTGTGTGTGTGTGTGTGTGTGTGTGTGTGTGTGTGTGTGTGTGTGTGTGTGTGTGTGTGTGTGTGTGTGTGTGTGTGTGTGTGTGTGTGTGTGTGTGTGTGTGTGTGTGTGTGTGTGTGTGTGTGTGTGTGTGTGTGTGTGTGTGTGTGTGTGTGTGTGTGTGTGTGTGTGTGTGTGTGTGTGTGTGTGTGTGTGTGTGTGTGTGTGTGTGTGTGTGTGTGTGTGTGTGTGTGTGTGTGTGTGTGTGTGTGTGTGTGTGTGTGTGTGTGTGTGTGTGTGTGTGTGTGTGTGTGTGTGTGTGTGTGTGTGTGTGTGTGTGTGTGTGTGTGTGTGTGTGTGTGTGTGTGTGTGTGTGTGTGTGTGTGTGTGTGTGTGTGTGTGTGTGTGTGTGTGTGTGTGTGTGTGTGTGTGTGTGTGTGTGTGTGTGTGTGTGTGTGTGTGTGTGTGTGTGTGTGTGTGTGTGTGTGTGTGTGTGTGTGTGTGTGTGTGTGTGTGTGTGTGTGTGTGTGTGTGTGTGTGTGTGTGTGTGTGTGTGTGTGTGTGTGTGTGTGGGGGGGGGGGGGGGGGGGGGGGGCGAACGCTGCATTGGAGTGTACAACCGCCTGCTGTCCCGTGCGGCATCGGTGGCCCTGCACGAAAGAGGAGACTTGAAGCCGACGGAAAAGCTGCTCTCCCTCGTGGGACTGCAAGAAGTCGTGGGACGCGCGTTTCGGTGGATGATTCCGTTTATCACGCCAAAAAATTCAGCACTAGCCAACAGCAATGATGAGCTGCTGCTGCATCATCATAAACACCTGTGTGATGTTTGTGACAAGCTTGTTGGATGTGAACGTGGCCATGAATGGTATTCGCCGAGCAGCGGCCCTCAGGGCGTGGCACCAGTGGATACCTGAAGACGATTACTGTTTGCCAGCGCCCTGGCGCCTCGCATTCAACCGCATGCTTTGGCGTTAATTATTTATATCTGAATTTCACACGTAGTTGCACTGTGGCAAATATTACAAGCGCATCGTTCAAACGTACCGTCTGAAGAGCACCCTTTTTCATTTTTTTAGGAAGGGGGTGGGGGAAATTACCATCTGCTCAAATTTAATGTCACTATTATTTTGAGCTTATTTTCTAAACATGTGCGTGGTGGCACGTTCTCGCCTCTTGGTTGCACTGTAAGCAATGCATTTATTGGGCAGAAGTTTATTTCCTGTTGTGTTGGCACAAGGTTAATGATTGTCATTGTACTGTGGTGCCATGTTCAAGCAAACACATCATTGTACACTCTCCTTGCAGAATGTCTAATGAGGTAATAAATTACTGAGCAGCGAGTATGCACTGTGGTAAATGCGAGGAACACTACTGAATTACTTCACACTTGCCATGTTCTGTTGTCGTTAGTGATTACGTATGCCTTGGCGCCTGCTTCTTTCCAGTGTAGGGGCGAGAGGCACGTCGAGCTCCACTTAGCGGCTTTTTTCCCTCCACTCTCTACTGGTCAAGATGGTAAAATAAACTGAACATAATGCCTGATTGCTCAGATCTAGATTAGACTACATTTCACTTATTTACTCTCAGGGCCGATCGGCATCGAAGAGAGGAGTGACTAACATAAATACATGTGTAGGCAGAATAATTAAAATGATTATACACAGCAGACTTGAACGCATCGGATGCAGTGATGGACACAACGAAGGCAGAGAAGATGTGACAGTTGGAAACGTAGAAAAGTAGAGATCTGCGTGAGTTTGTACGCGACTTAAGGTGAGCACTAGAAAAAAAATTAAAAAGGTGCAGAGGACTCAGGCCAGAGTTAAAACTGTAGTTTAACCGAGGAAAGCACCTCCCAGCAAGCCAAAATGTGCACATGCAAGCAGTTATGTGAACACAGAACATAGAAAATGAAACTCCTTTTTGGACAGAAGGAAAGCTAAGGCACATTGCATATTGTGATGTTGCTTAAAAAGTTGGTGTATAGTTGTTCCCCTTCATATCTGGTCCTTCCACACCCAGCAACTGAAATGCCATAAAAAAGGAGCATCTCCAATCACTCTAATTACATGGGAGGTGCACATCGCCAGATGTCAGAGGCTTGGTGTCTCCATCTTGCAGACTAGCTAGTTTGGCAGATATAAGCTTTACCGCATGTAAGAGGCATGCAGTGCCTTTGTACAAAGCTACATGCGGTAGCTTTGTAGTTTTGCGACGTAAATAATGAAACTTATGTTTCATTATTTACGTTGCAGTAATATGCTAGCACAGGCTAGAAAGTTGGTAAGTGAACAGAAAAAAAGAATGCTCATGCCATATCTGAGCCACGTTCTTAGTATTATATAAAAAATAGTGCAAATAAGGAATTACTCATTTTTGTCAGCTTTTTCTTTCTGAGCATCGATCTTTTGCAAGTTAGCAAGGTTCTACAGTCTTCTGTGCCTATCGGCTGGCCCGCTTGTTTGTCAAAGCTGCCGAGTACACAATGGGTTGTGTCAGTGCAAGCTAAGTAAACGATGGATAAAAAATTCGTGCTTTCAGAGTATTTTCAGAAAAAACTGCTATTTCCTACTCAAGATGGGGGAACAGCAACGATGGTGCACATCCTCCTTGTCACTGCAGCAATTATGGCTGCTCGCTGCTCTTTGGCGGCGTTTCATTTATCTGCAGGAAGAGCAGGCATGAATGGGCGGCAATAGGTACCTACTAAGTTAAACATTGCAATGAGCAATATTCTGTTGTGTCTGTGCTTTTGTTATCCATGAAGGAGTTGGCGTTTTTGATTGATGGTTGTGTAGCAAAGATGTAACTGCTTCATTGCACTGCATTCAAATATTTGTTTGCCCATGCTTTTGGTTTTCTCAGTGGTTCGTTTCCTTACCAAACGGCAGACGGAAATTCGGCTTTCAACTTGTGCACTTTCATCATGTTTGCAATGTACTTTCAGCTGGTGTTCAATTTCACTTTGGAGAAGGTGTCCAACCGTTGTCTGTGTCTAAATGATTTCTAACAGTTGACCTCATTACGCAGCATTTCTCACAGAAAGCAAATGTTGCAGTAACATTTTTTATTAAATGTTTCTCTGTCATATGGCTAGCAACGTAGCAAAAACATTTTTTCATTAAGTCAGCTTTTACCATTATAGCAAATTAAGGCATTTGTTATTTAACGTTGCTCACAATTTGTACCAATCACTCAACCTTGAAGCAACATAATGTGTTATCACCCTTCCTCGAATTTTCAGCTTTGCACATGGTGTTAATCTCATTAGACGTGCTCACGGTCATTCGCCATGCTAGTTTGCGGACCTTATTGGCTAAGAGTAAACCAGACAGACCAGAAATGGGAGGTAGTGTGACGCCTATAGTCCGCGGGCCAACGGTTCATTGTGTAAAAGTGGCGTCACATCATAAGCATCTTCTGTTTTGGCTGCCTTTAAGCAAGTTATTAGTGCGTTTGGTGGCACACACAGTCGATGGAGTCAATCGTCCTGTTGTGTTTAGTTTTGATCCCTAAAATTTAATGTTTAGGATTTTTCCCTGCAACGATTACGGCGGAACACTGACGTTTCCTTCAATACTGGACTGAAGTACGGTCATTCCCTACGTTTCATTCAAAGCAGAAGTGGTTCCATTTTTAAAACGTACATAGTCTACGTTATAGGTACGGAATTGTTTTACAGTGCAGCTCAGCCTGGATGCGATCAATCGCGATAAATCTGGTCGCGTCTTGCCTCAATGCCTCAATTTGCCAGTAGCCGCTCTTGACGCCCATCGATGAGAAATAATTGGCGTGGCAGAGCCTGTCCAGTGTGTCGTCGATGCGAGGGAGGGGGTAGACGTCCTTCTTTGTTAAGTTGTTTAAGCAACGGTAATCAACGCAGAATCTAAGTGCGCCGTCTTTCTCAATAGAACTACCGGTGCCGCCCATGGGCTGTTTGAAGGCTGGATGACGTTGTCGCGAAGCATTTCTTCCACTTGGTTCCGGATGGCTTGTCGTTCTCGCGGCGACGCACGGTAGGGTCTTTGACGGAGCGGTCGGGCGGCCTGGTCGGTTATAATGCGATGCTTAGCAATTTGGGTTTGTCGAACATTCGGCGATGACGAAAAACCCTCGCTGTAGCTTCGAAGCAGTTGCGGATCTGGTCTTGTCTGTTCCAGGGCAGGGCTGGGTTGATGTTGAAAGTGGGCGAGTTCTCTTGGTCAGGCGAATCTTCTGCGGATGGGTTGGAGAGGGCGAAGGAGTTTCGTATGTCGGATATTCCGTCGAAGAAAGCAATCGTCGTTACTCTGTTAAAGTGCTGGTATTCTTAGCTGAAGTTGGTCAGCAGTACTTCGGTCTGGCCATTGCGGAAATGTGCGATGCCTCTTGCTATACTGATTCCTCGGTCCAGAAGCAACTGCATGTTCCCCTCGATAATAGCTTCAGCGTTAATGGCTTTCATGGCGCCTTCGGTCATGATAACGCCTGAACGGGCTGGGACGCTCACTTCTTCCTCCAGAACACTTAGTGCAACGTGCTTTTTCTAGAATTCTCATCGAAGAGATGGCCTCGTCTGTCGAAAGCGTGATCAGCTTGGATCGCAGCTCAATGATCGCCTGATGTTCACTGAGGATATCCATGTCCAAGATCACTTCGCGGCATCATTGCCGTAGCACAACTAAGTTCGCAGGATAGGTATGCCCTTTGACAGTCACTCGCGGTGCGCATCGTCCTGATGGCGTAATGAGGTGGCCCCCAGCGGTGGAATTTGTGGGCTGCTCCAAACGGTCGTGACTTTCCTCAGCTGCGCAGCGAATGTGTCATTCATCTCCGAGTAATCGGCTCCTGTGTCGACAAGAGCGGTAACTTTCTGGCTGTCGATGGCCACTTCTAAGTCGGATGTCCTGGTTCTTGCATTGCAGGTCGCCCTCGGCGTCGGGTCACGGCTTCGTCGCGTATGCGAGTCACGGGTGGGGCGTGTGGTCGAAGCTTTTCTGCGTGGCGGCGTCGTTTTGAAGGCAGTTCGCATCGTGGTCGGGGTTGTCATTTTGTTCGGCGTCGGTGCAGCGAGTGTAGCTTCTTCATGCGGCGTAGTGGGTGCAGCGTCTACATGGGGCGTGGTAGGTGGAGGATCTTCGGCGTTTCTTGACCAACCTCACCTCTTAGAGGTTGCTGTCTTTAGTTTCCCCTATGGGCGCTGTGAGATCTTCCTCGTACCGTGGCTGCGTAGCTGCGGCGTGGCGACGCAAAGCGCGAGGTTGACGGTGGTGGTGAGCGCGAAAGGTGGTTCGGCATGTACTTTTCTCGACGCAGGTACTCGTCGATTTCCTGCCGACGTTGGCCGAAGCGTGGTCGTGGGGTGTCAACGGCAAATCCTCGAAGATCGATACGTCGGTACGGGCAGTGACGAAGAATATGGCCGGCCTCACCGCAATGGAAGCACAACGGCCGGTTGTCGGAAATCCTCCAGGCGTCGCATTTTCTGGGGCTTGAGGCTCGCTCGTAGGCTAGGCGGCCGGGGGCAGAGAGGCGGCGTTCGGGAACAAGTTGTTCATGTCGGAGAAGATGTAGGGGTTGTCGTTGTGGCTGAGAAGTGCATACTGCAGCAGCCTAAGTCATGGCTTGGGTTTCTGTGGCCGTCGGGGTGCCAAGTGCCTGTTGTACTTCTTCGCGTACCACATCCATGAGAGTCGCTGCTTGTGGCTGTGGGGAGGATGACAGTAATCGGCGTAACTCCTCGCGAACGATTTCGCGGATCACTTCCCGCAAGTTGTCGCTGGTGGTGCTCGTCGGTTGCACTGCCGAGCCCGGACGTCGAGGGTCTTCTCGATCGTGCAGGCTTCTTGCATGAATTCGTCGACTGTTTTTGGCGGCTGGTGGACGAGGCTGCCAAAGAGTTGTTCTTTTGCGCTGCGCATTAAAAACTGAACTTTCTTTTTCTCGGTCATCTCGGGGTCGCCTGCGGCGAAAGAGGCGCTTGATCTCTTCAACTTAACCGTGGACGGGCTCGTTCGGAAGCTGGATCCTGGACTCGAGGAGTCGTTCAGCTCTTCCTTTCCTCACGATACTAGTGAATGCCTTCAAAAGTTTCTTCTTGAATAGTTTCCGTGTCGTTAGGAACGACTCGTGGTTTTCATACCACGTACGTGCTGAGCTCCCCACTGAGAAAAATACGTGTCCAATTTTTACTGCATCATCCCAATTGTTGAATGATGCCACGCGCTCAAATTGGTCCAACCATTCTTCTGGGTCTTCTCCTAGGGATCCACTGAAGGTTTGGTGGCACCCGCGGCGTTTGCGGTATGATCGGTGTCGATACCTTTGGCGATGTTGTGGTGCTTCTAGCTCCGTCTTTTCGTTGTCAGGTGTGGTCCGGCAGGGTCCCGAACTCAGGCTTCTCTCCCTGAAGACGTCTGCTGGAGCGGTTAACTGCTGGCTCGTCTTGCGGTGCAAAGCGCAGATGGCTGGTGTCACTACTTGAAGGGAGCGCCCGGAACATGGAAGGCAACCCCGCACCTCCACCAGGTGTCATGAAGTGGTGACTGCAGTCCAGAGAGAAGAAAGGCTGCGAAAATGGTGTCTTTACTTGGCCTGACTTGCGCCCGCAATGGACTGAATCACTCGGCGGCGGCGGCGTAGCAACAATCGTGCTCGGCGGTCGTCGAACGGCATGCCCGCCTCTGTCGGCAGTGCTCAATTTAAAGCGGATAGCGAACTTTCGAGATAAAGCGTGAAAAGTTATTGGAACATTCTGGATGCGGTCAATCGAGATAAATCTGGTCGCGCCTTGCATCACAAACAAAGCGATAAAGCGGCGTGGCGGCATATTTGAAGGATGAACAAACACTATTTTGCGCGGCAATATACGCGGCAATATTTTGTCGCTTCATTGAGCACATGGTCTCTAAACCGCTCTCCCATAGAGCGCTTATATGAGAAGCGGATAATGCCATCAGTAGAGCACCCTATTTAAGGGAACTGGTGTGAAACGATACCTGTCTTTCACGTCTCAAGTGCTTGGCTTTATTTTTTGCCATTTGTGTATGAAACAGATACAGTCATGTTTTTTGTTTCAAGTAGCAATGCCTAAGGTGCAGATACGTTTTCTTATCAGGATTTGAGTAAAGGAATGAATACAATCGTCCCTCGTTAATGAAAACACTTTGGTTCCCTAGCAAAAGTGTCGATAAAACAAGTCGTCCGTAATAATAAATCATGAATAAAAACAAAAACTAATATTTTGAAAAATCTTTCTATGATTACAGACTCCTAAGTACAGTGATGGGCAGAGAAGTGCAAATTGGACAATGTTAGCAGCTCAGGTGCATTATTCTTGTCACCTCCCGATCAAAACGTACGACAGAATTTTTCGTCGCGCATCTGTCGCGCGACACAGTTTTGTGTCGCAAGACAAGCTGTCTTGTCGTGCCTTGTGTCGTGCGACAAGCTTCGTGTCGTGGGTTCTTTCGCGCAACAAAGTTGTTTGTAGTAGGTTCGGCCGCACGACAGACATCTTTCCTGCATTTTGTCGTGCGAAGAAGGTCCCTGTCGCAGCATTTGTCGCGCGACAGGTTTCTGTCGCAGGTACTGTCGCGCGACAGAGGGAGTCGTGCCGCGCGACAGAGATTGCGTGCCTCAGCAAAGTTGCCTGTCGTGGGTTCAGTCGCGCGACAGACTTCTATCGCGCCTCTTTTCACGCGACAAAAGTACCTGTCGTGCGGCCTGTCGCGTGACACATCAGCTTGTCGTGGGATATGCCGCGGGACAGATACCTGTCGTGGGATGAGTCGCGCGACAGATACCTGTCGTGGATTGTGCCGCGCGAGATACCTATCGTGGGATGTGTCATACGACAGATTCCTGGTGAGGGTAATTGTTTTACTGCAGAATTCTAGAAATACTGTCGTGCTGTCGTGTGACAGCGATAGGATCAAATTGACCAAAGATGCTTCAAAGCGCGTTCACTGTGGCGAGTCGCGAAGAGGATGCGAGGTGCAGTGGTCTGTTGGTGACGGGCACCGAGCGAAATGAAGTGCTCATTCACATTGGCGAATCGAGTTTTCAACTCGCTTCCCGCGACCTGGCTCTCTCACCGAACGAGAATTGGCTTAGAGGAGAGGCACTGCTCGAGCCCTCACCTAATTCCCTTTTGTTCCCACATGACCATGTGCCGAAAGTAGTGCATGCTCAAGAGTATAATGCGGCTTTGAAAGCCCAAAAAGCTGTAATGCACAAGCGACGAAGCCAGCGGTGCCTGCGTATCCGCACGCAGTTGCGGTGGCGGCATGTAGCTGCAGCGACGACAGCGCCTGCACACCAATCGGGGTGCGCAAGTCGAATGGCGCTACTGAAAGTCAGTGTCCTCTTGGCTTCTGTGACATGTTCAAGCCACGTAACATAATGTACCGCTACTACTACATGCGCAGAAAAGGCCAAGGACACTTCTATGCGTCGCGGAAAAGAATGTCAATCGTCAATCAGGGAAAATTACCCGCCATAACCATCCGGCTACACAAAGGCAGCATGTGTGTACATGCACGCAGTTCTCTGTATAAATGTTCAAACCAACCCCGATATCATTTTTCCGCGTTTCAGTTTTAAGAACGTCAGCTCCTACTACTTACGTTAGTCAAGGACACGTCTGTCTGCAGGGAAGGTCAAATTGGCCAAGACAGTTACCACACTATATCACATAGCAACAGCGGGCGCGTAGAGCCTCAGTTGTCACAGATACCTTCGATCCGTTTTACATAGGCCAGCATAGCGGCTATCGAAGGGGAACCCCGGGGACCCCATTTGCATAAAATTTGGGGCCGCCCGTTTGACGCATAACGATCGAAGTGGTGTCATTTGACTTGTCATGTTCCTGAGGATAAAATAAATATTTAGATGAAGCCCAAAATATGTGTGGGATTCGCACCGACGACCTTTTCGCCCCCAAACCGTGCATTCCGGGGACTTCCAGACAGCCATAAGGCCTAATCGTTTGTCGCAGAGGGTTCCGGATGCGGTCAAACAATTCGTCTTGTTGTAATGCACACGTTTATAAAATTCGTTAACTGATATACAAGGAGGAAACATACCGGATATAGCGAAGGTGGCTGTAAATCGCAATAGTAGTGCAAAATCTTTGAAGTAGATGACGCCGCTTGTATCTTAGAACGAATGTTTCCGAAACGAAGCGCCCTCAGATGTTTGTATTTTGTCTTCTCCACGTTTGCTGAGCACCCCGATCTAGCACCCAGATCTAAACACTTGAAGCTCTCGTAGCTAACGCTCTTAAGTCCAACACTGATGCAGTGTTGGCGGAGAATTTTTTTAGCGGCAGTGACGTGGTGCTTATCATAAAATAGCAAAAAAAAAACTACTTTACGACGTCATTCATTGCCTTCACTGAAAATTTCATGACGGTGACACGAAAATGTCGCTAAATATAGACAGCAGCGTATGCAGCCGAAGGTGAAATGCGGCGGCCGGCGAGTTTGAACCGATTTGATTCTCGGTCGAAATGAGAATAAAGTCTTGGGACTGACGTCAACCGCGCGCTTTAAAGAGTTTCGCCTGCTTTGACACAGTCTAGCTCCTGTGCACCCGCGCTCGGTCCTCTAAACTACTCTGGTCCCAGTGTGACTGTGTGCTATGACAATCTAAGCGAAAAGGAGGATGTCTGGGGGTTTTGATGTGCACCACGGCCATACAGTTGAGCGACATGATAACGTACGGGCGCGGCATGCCAGCCTGAATACCGGCCGCCAGCGTCAGAAAAATGCGACAGTAATGTTTGTTCAAGTCCATACTAAGCCGTCGGATGGAGTATTGTTGGCCAATATCGAGTCGTTGGTAGAAGCGATAACAGGAATACAAACGTCTCCCCACGGCGCCTTTAATTGCTGCTGCTCAATCGCGGCTCTCCTGGCCTCAGCTGGCTCCGCTCCTGAAGGTGTCGCGGAAACCGAGCATATCTTTGTTTTACTATGAGACGAGGTTCACAGTAAAACGATGACGAGAGCAGCACCTCAGCGCTTGCCAGTTTCGAAGTGCACTCAGCTGCTGCATCGATGTGAAACCGGCTAGGCTTAGCGACGACTAGGGCAGCCAGGGGGTAACGCGTAGTTCATTGCCCGGCGCGCCCGCGGGCGGCGTCGTTCCCGAAAGCTCACCTCGCTCACTCCGGCTGGCTCACTGATTGGCTCAACAGCTTGCGACCTTCACTCGGAAGGCTGGAAAATCGAGAAGCGAGCGACTGGCGCTGCGACTGAGCGATACTTTATGCCCACGTTTGCAGTACTGGTGAACAACCTTTAACGCCCATATGCTTGGGTTATCGGCTGCGTTGTGACGAGTCTTAGTTAAGATCGTCCGCGACGCCATCGTCACCGTCCGTGACGCACAGGCTGAGAACTTCAATTCCAGTACGTGCCGAAACAGCTCGTATTTATCGTAACGATACGAACTCGAAAACACGGCTGCTTCGATGCGCTAGTGGGCTCTTGCTTGTTAAACTACACGCGGTCAGGATGCGGCGAGTGCTAGCCGCTGTTGCATATTAGCTAAAGTGAGACGCAAGTATCGACGTAGTTTCGTAACGCAGTTGATATCAAAGCAATCCGCTTGTACTGGTCACTGATTAAGCTGTTAAGTTTCATGATCTCCAGTGAGCGTGCCAGTGTCGCGCAAATGCATCGCAGCTACTCTCCATCGTGCCAATTGCGTTCAACTTATCCACGATATTCGCGAGCTTGAGATGCGGCGCTTTTCTTCGCTGTTTTTGTCGCAACTTAGTGATTTTATCTGGCATCAAACGAAATTGCATTCTGTCAACACCGTCGTCTGCTCCGTCGTCTGCTGGGGCATCCGGGTCACTTCAGGGGATCACAGGATCGCAGCTTCTACAAACGACATGCCAGAAAAAGTAACTGAAAGCGCTTTAGTGTTCTTAAATAATCTAAGAATAATTTAAAATAAATGCAGTGTTTTTGTTGTGAAGATAATATAAATATTCGTGGTTTAAAAAACAAATTTTTTGTCGGTTGCAATTTTAAACCGACACGAAAGCGCAGCCGTCGGCGCCATTGCAGCGCAACCGACGCGTCGTGTTCTGTATTATTTGCCTCTTTGAGGCATTGCTTGAGTACTTGTACGGCGGACACGTGTGAAGAACTCATTCAATAGGAAGGTGAGCAGGAGTGTGTTCTGGAAGCCAACGACCAGGATTTCGGCCTGTCAACATTGGCGTGTTTCAACGGGTAAGCCATGAAGAAAGACAGTGCTGCGACGTCTTGTCATCTGTAAAGGGAACGAAGACTCCTGCGCCGTTTTACTAAGCCTGGATGAATCGCATGGCCGGTGAGTCCCGCTCTGCGCTTCTTTGCTAATGATCTGTATTCACACGCGCTATTTGTATGCGGCTATATAGGGATGTGAGTGGAGGCAGTCCGCCTGCGGTTGCCGCAGCTATAATGCGGCGCCAAAAAAGCAGGGCCTATATCCTACATGACAAGTGTTGTTTTTATTGTCTTTATGTGCATTTAGTACTCGCGTGCCGTGGTAAATAAAAATGGCACCAGATATCACAACAGAGTTACGCTTTCGCTTGCTAGCGGTTCGACACTCGGTGCAAAAGCATGGATTTGCACTGCGTAGAAGACGATGGGCGAGAAGTGCTGCGCGGCGGAGCGCTCGCGCTAGGCCAGCTGCGATCAGACACCGCACTATTTTGCTCAGGGTTAGTACTCATCGGATTAGTGCTTGTGCCTTAATATGCGTAATACTAAATTCTGAGACAGTGATCGCATGCGAAAGGCTAGTTCATATTCATCGCCTTGTCATTTGTAAACTTGTCTGTGCTTCCCCAGTGGAACAGGATTTGAGGCAGTGTTATGTCAAAGTTAGATCAATCTTGCGTCTCCTGACCTGTAAACGTTGACGCTTCCTCTCCTTCTGAGCACTGCGAGCTGTCGGAGATGCAACTGCACAATTATTTCGGATTTCTACCTTTTTGCTATATCCCTCGCTTTTGCGGCCCGCATTCAAGTCGTTCGCCATTGTCGATGGTTTTTTTGTTACTTATTTTCACTGTTATTTATTCTTGGTTGCGTGCCATCAGCTATGGTGCCGGCGATTCTCCGAGCTCGGAACTCTTCCCAGGCACAGGATCCTACCCACAGACCTCCCTTCGCCGCACTCACGAGTTTTCTTTGGTATTTTTTTGTTTCTCTTGCCCTTACTTGCATTGCCAGTCGACAAATTTGTGCAGCTTTTAATTGTATGCAGATTTGTTAAATGCGCTAGCAATTTTTTTATGATGCCAAGCTGTGCTGTGAGATATCAAGCTTCTTGCTAGTGAAGGCATGCTTTTTTCCATTCTCTCTTCTCATTTAACCAAGGCAGACTGGTTGCAACTTTCAGTTTAATACCTAGACATTGGTGCAAGGCACCATGATAGGAATTAATGAAAACCTGCACATCCTATATTCAAATTGGTGTGCGGTATTTCAGACAGCTCGTCTTTCAGTGTGGTTATAACAGTCACTGTGACTCTTCTCAAAGAATGTATATGGGTGCATTACATAAAATCTGTTCATTTGTTTTGTCATGGGCTAGCTCATTGGTTTTTATTTACTTATATTACGTCTAAGTTTAGTTTTTAAAGCAGTAGACGATTTCCTCTCTTGTCATTCATGCCATGGTTACAGCCACTTACAGCTGTTGCTCTGGATGCATTTATTTGCAGTTGCCAGCGGCCAGCATCTATTGGGCCATGCGTGCTTCCTGCCTTCGGCTGTGTCATCCCTCCTGATCCGTTCATGGTAGTTATTCTTTTTCAGTGATGCATATCTTAGCTGCCCATTTAGAAAAATATTTTCAATATAGGCTTGCAGCTAGGTTTAGAAATGCATGAAACTCTACATGCACTTCACAGCAGTACCTCAGCTTATAATTACCGGAACTGTAGACTTGTACAAAATATAGTCGCTGATGTAGCTCTTGACGCAGCTGCTGTTAACATAAACATGCTTTGACATAGCACACCTGTTGCCTGGTATGCATATGTGTCCTCGAAAAGGACCTATATGCTCATTTATCCCTTTAAAAACATTGTGCTCTACAATGATGGTTTACCAGTATTTCTGATACAGAGACCAAATTGTCAGTCAGTAATGTAACATTGCACGATGACACCAATCCTTGTATGGCATAGCATCCTTGCAATGCACTGGGCAAGCTGCTATCAGCACAGATTTATTGCTGGTTTATTGCCATAGCATATGGTTATACTGCACAGTTTGTACATCTACCTTCTTAAAGCTGTATACTTGATAAATTTAAAATTAGTTGAAGGAAAATTCAAGGAAATGTAACAGTAACTGTCTCACATTTTGGTGGACACTTGAACCGTGATATAAGGGAGGGATATAGAAGGGAAGTAATGAAGAGCTGATGTTCATGTTAGATGCCCCTCTTTAGTTAAACATACCTCGCAATTAACACATTTGGTGCAAAACAAACATGGAACTTGCACGCTCACAAGCACCCTGATGTCAGTAAAACAAAGTGCCAATGTTGCCGTACTTTAGAGCTTTGCTCTTAAAAGCGCAGCTGGCTGCTGCTCAAAAGGACTTGTCGGGCTAGTTGGTTGATCATAATGCAAAAAAGACGAACTGCGCAACAAGAACACGGACGAAAGGGAGGCAGACACACACTAACGCAGCACGTTAGTGTGTGTCTGCCTCCCTTTCGTCCGTGTTCGTGTTGCGCAGTTCGTCTTTTTTGCTGCTCAAAGTTGAGCAAAAATATGTCTACTTTTCCTCATGTGCAGTCTGCGGTGCTGGTGCCATTTTCAATGGTGATTGACTTGAGTTGCATGATGCGCAGTCCGTTCCTGGAGTTAGTGATTTTGTCTGTCGTGTGAATGTGCTGTTACAATTAGTGCAGAACAATGGTTCTCTGGTTCATTTTAGGTAACTGTGTCCTGTGCCACATGCTACCACCCTTTTTCCTCAAGTTTCCTAATCTCATTTAGCTATCTGATTGCCTCCCATTCATGCATTCACCTACTCTTGGAATCCTCGCAGTGTTTTAGTGTGGTATTGCTTATATCTTCTCTGCATTACACATGCATTGCACTTCCTATTTTTTTATTTAGTCAAGATATCTCTGTTCCTGTTTCTTGCATAAGCATAAGAGGCGACTCAAGTGCACCATCTGGGCTTGAGATGCAATGTGTAGGGCCCTTCGTTTTTGAGTAAAACCTGGTTTCTTCCTACTATTGCACCAATAAAGATTCTTAAAGATCAGGTTCAACGCAACTTCTGTGCAAATGTCCCTGTAAGAAAGTGTGGTTTGAAGGTGCACAAAACCCAAGAACTGCTGGAGTGTAGTGGATGTCACATAATTCTTCTGACAGATTTTTTAAACAATTCTGGTTATTTTATTTCCCTTTTAATGTTTATTGTTTGTCGGTTGCTTATAATTTTTGGATAAACTGAAAACTACATGTACTGACTGGTATTTCGTTCCAATAATTATACCCATTATTATGAAGCTGTGTTGGAAGGTAGGTGTGCATTTAGTATGCGTGCTTTGAATTTCAGTGATTGTTTCTGCAATGCAAAATGGAGGACAGGTCTCAGCTGTGCGAGTTTTTTGCAATGGAGTAAAAGTAGCTGGAGCAGCATTTGCTACTGTGTCACCCAGCCAAAAGTCACCCTGCGTCACCTTGTGTCACCCTCCCACAGACCGCTGAGCTTCTGAATACCTATGGCTTAAAGCTCGAAGCTCTGGTTGCCCTTTCTGAGGTTTTCTGCATTAACGAGTGCAAGCCCAAGGGCTCAGAGCTAACAAGCATTTGAAACCATAGAGCTATACACAGTAGTGCTGGGGCCGTGCAGCAAGTCAGTGTGAATTAGGTCGCGATAAACGTGGTTTACTGCAGAAAGATAGTGTGAAAAAATAGTTGCGCTCACAGAAACCTCTGTTTTTTTTCTTAGTCGGTCATTGAAACAAAGCAATACATGCAAAATTTGATATCTCACTGATCCCTCAATTTTTTTCCAGCTAAAGACCAAGAGTTCCATGGAAGTTGTGCAAGCCACCAAGTTGCGTGTGATTTTTGCCAGGGACCTGGAGCAGGCTGGGAAATTAGCGGATGGCCAGTGGTATTCACTCAGTAAGGCAAGCTTTTTCTGTAAGTACAGTTTTTGGCATGGCATTGCTTAGGAACGCATGCACTAATCTGACTACTCTATGCCCGCCCATGCTTCAAGAATAATGAAGTACATGAAAAAAATTGATTGGCGTAAAAAAAATTGCCGCTTCTGTTGTTTTTTCAGGAAAGTATTTTCCATTTAAAGGGCTGTGAAAACCTTAAAAATTATTATGTGCTTGTTGTGGCTTTTTTTCAAATTTCTTCCACGTCTATGTTGGCCTGACCTTGTAGCTTGTCTGCATGAGATTGGCTGCTACCTACAGTTCGCTTTTTTGTTGCTCCTTTATTGCCTGTCACAATCTTTACTTTGCGTGGCAGTGTCATGCAGTTTGGGAAGTAATCTGATCTTATTTCTGCATTGGCCTGAAGTAGAAGCTTTTGCATGTGGGGCAGGTTTATGGTGTCTTTTTGTTTGCTGTAACTGTAGTTTGGCCATGAGGGTTAGAGGCTTAGTCCTTTTTTATTTTGATGCAGTGTCATATACTTCATGCGTAAATTAATGAAGTAAGCACTATTATTTGTAATAAACTAACATTCATTAGAGCTGTGGCCATTATAAGTGCACTTGACTCTAAAATGGCTGTCTTCCGGCATTCAGTATTACATCTTAAAACCAGCCGGAAGGCACAAAACAGGAGAAGAGATGAGCACAAGATGAGGCTGGTCTAACAACTGAAATTTTATGCAAGGAAAGTGGCAAATGAATACCTGCAAAGAGATTCATGCACACAAAACCCCAAAGCAGTGAGAGGGCAAAAACAACCGAATGGCACTGACGTACTAGTAAACCATCTAAAAAACAAATTCCTTACAGTGAAGGTTCACCGACGGTTTAGCCAGGCACTTGTTTTTAGCCTTACTAATGTAGTAAGCCTCAACTATATCAGGACAGATTTATCACTTCCCTAAACCACTGATGTGCCGCAGAAATCAGGTGTGCAAAGAGAAAGGTCGTCCTCCGATTGCATTCACGAGATTGAACGTGCAGTGTCAGGTGAAAATTCGCCTTCCTCTCTATACAGTGAAAGTGCTCTCAGCCAGGCGCACATTCAGATATCTGCTTGTCTGCCCATAGTAGTTTCAGCTACGAGGCAGTGGAATGCAAAAAACCCGTTTAGTTTTGCAAGTGGTGAACATTTTTTATCTGCCACTGTGCATAGCGGACAATTACCCGTAGTTGTATCAAGCCTAGTTTGAACGAAGAAGCAAAGGGCTCCTACCTTACTTTTAGCGGTCAAGACAACAGCAACATCATACTTTGGTGCAACTTTCTTGGGACGGTGCGAAATGGCGTGGAGGTAAGGTATAGAGCCCATCTTTTTGTGCTGCTCAACTACGTCAGCATCATGTGAATGGTGTTCCGTTCCCTCGAGAGAGTAAAAACACACTCTGACAGGTACGCAGAGATGGGCAAGTGGGAACCCAGGTGCCATTGGCTTGGAAACCTGCTCCGAGAATGCATTCTAAACACTCTGATGGCATGACTTCCATAAAGCGGTCGTGATGCATGCGATTGCCAACCTGTCCTTCACCGGCCTCGAGTGGTCCAACTCGTAGCTAAGAGGCTTCCTGATCTTGGGCTGTGGCGCCAACATATGTGGTCGTCCGCAAAGCGCAGGTCTAAGTCAAGAAGCTACAAACGGTTATGCTTAGTGAAATTCAGACATAAAAGATAGGCTTTGACCACATGCCTAAAGATTTCTAAAATGATAGGCCTCTGAGGCATGTGCAAACTGCATCAGGGTGAACAATGAACATGCTTTTACCGATGATTGCGTGATTTCGGTTGCTGGCTTCATGGGGCTGTTGTCCTTTTACTGCAAATCCGCATTTCTCAGTTGGCAGGGCGGTATTTACACGCAGGTCGTACCTTTGCTCAGCAACATTTTTTTGTCTAAAGTTGATAAGGCATTAGAGCCCTGTTTGGAAGACCTTGGCATAGTGGCATTTCGTTATGTTCATGACTATCTAATTTTTCTGGACATAGAAGGCTCAGATAAGTTGGCATAAGATGTTTTAGGAGTCTTTAAGGCATGCGGTCAAGGCCTGTCTTTTACACCAGAATTGTCTAAGCAGAACCGTTAGCAGTTTCTTGATGTAGACCTGCGCTTTGTGGACGAATATGTTTGTCGGGGCTACAGCTAAAGATCGGGGAAGGCTCTTTTTAGCTACGAGTCGGACCACTCGTTGCTGGGGAAGGATGCTGAAGAGGTGTATTTGTCGCTGGTTAAGGTCAGTAAAGATGGTAACACTTGATGGGTGTGCAATCGTGTGCATGACATCAGCTTTACATAAGTCATGCCATCACTGCTGAGGACGCATTCTTGTAGCAGGTTTCCAAGCAGCTGGGTTCCCACTTGCCCATCTCAACAACCTGTCATAGTATGTTTTCACTCGCTCGAGGGTAGGGAGCACATACTTCGATGATGCTGGTACACCTTACCTCCACAGTATTTCAGTCTCAAGAAAGTCGCGGGAAAGCGTAATGCTTCTGTTGTCTTAACAGCGAAGTGCAAGAAAGGAGGCCTTTGCGCCGCCATTAAAAAGCCTTGATAAAACTGGGCACTTGTCCACAATGGACAGTGTCACAAAAAAGGTTTACCACTTGCAAAAGTAATGGAGTTTATTGCGTTCCACTGCCTTATGGCTGCAACTAATATGGGCAGACAGGCAGATATCTGAATTTGCTCCTGACTGAGCACTTTCACTCTATAGGGGGAAGGCAAATTCTAATCTGGCACTGCGTGCTCAGTCTTGTGAATGCAAATCTGAGGATGACCTGTCTCTGCATGCCTAATTTCCACGGCACATCAGTGGTTTATGGAAGGGATAAATCTGTCGGTAGATAGTTGAGCCTTACTACATCGGTAAGGCTAAGGACACGTGTGGCTAAGCCATCGGTAAACGTTCACCGTAAGGAATTTGCTTTTTTAGATGATTCATTAGTATGCCAGTGACCTTTGATTGCACTTCGCCCTTTCACTGCTTTGGGTTACTGTGCGCTTGTATCTCTTCGCGGGTCTTCTTTTGCGGCTTTCCTTCAATGATGCCGCCGCGGTGTCTCAGTGGTTATGGCACTCGGCTGCTGTCCCAAAAGACTCAAGTCCGATCCTGGCCGCGCCAGTCAAATTTCAATGGAGGCGAAATTTTAGAGGCCCGTGTACTGTGCGTTGTCAGTGCACGCTAAAGAACCCCAGGTGCTCGAAATTTCTGGAGCCTCCACTATGGCGTCCCTCATAGCCTGAGTCGCTTTGGGACGTTGAACCCTCACAAATCAAATAATCAAAATCTTCAATTAAATTTTTGTTAGTCCCGCCTCTTGAGCTCATGTCTCCTTGTGTGTTCTGGCTGGTTTTAAGGTGAGTCAGTACCAACTCGGCCAGTCATAAGCCTTGTTCAGTATTACAACATTTTGAATAAAGTGAGAACTTTACTAGGCTATGTTGCCAGGGATCGTGTCCGCAGCAGTTGTGGGCAACTCAGAAGAGATAGCGTCATACGATTGGTTGTGTAATTGGCAGAGGATGATGTGAGGATGCTGCTCGAAAAGAAAATTTCATAATCGGATAATTATTTACAGCCAAAAATGTCCAAAAAGTGGCTGGGCCAAAGAAAAAGTGCCGCGAAATTTGAAAACGCTGAAAGTAGGTGGAGCTACAGCGTAGTGCCAAGTTTGAAAAACTGGAAGTATGGACAAAGCCAAAGCTTGGCGCCAAGTTTGAAAACTCAAAATGAGCAATCACGTGACCAATGATAAGTGTCCTATACTTTACCAGGAGATAAGAAAAAGAATGATAAATTAGAGGCAATTAGGTAATTATTGAGAAGCGAAAGGCAATGAACGGGTGATTAGACTGGGCGGGTATTCAGTGAGTGGGCAGGAACGATCCATGGAGGAAAATTTGAAAACTCGAAATCATTGCTGGGTTGAAATGAGGGTAAAATAAGAGTTAATTGATAACCAATCAATAATGGCTGCATTTGGGCGAGTTGGTTTTCCATTCTGAACGTAAAAGCGCAAAAAACACAAGGACACAGACTAAGGCAGACAACACGAGCGCTTACTTCCAACTGATTTTATTTCATGCAAGAAGCGAAATTTATACTCTTGATAAGTGTCTGCAATTGCCCTGTAAGCATGTGCAGACACTTATCAAGAGTACAAATTTCGCTTCTTGCATGAAATAAAATCAGTTGGAAGTAAGCGCTCGTGTTGTCTGCCTTAGTCTGTGTCCTTGTGTTTTTTGCGCTTTTACGTTCAGAACCAATCAAGTCAACGAGAAAACAACCGGGGTGCCAAATTTGAAAGGCGACCAGTGTCGAGGAGGCGTCAACGCTTTCACATTTTTTTGCGCACGTAACAGCGGTGATCTCTATTTTTTCTTTTTTTCAGCCAAGACAAAAACCATTTTTCTTGGCTCATGGGCGATGTATCTAGGAACCTGCAGCCAGGACAACGCTGGACAGCATGCATCAGCAAGCTCGAAAAAAAAGCACAAAACAGTAAATAAATATTGATCATTTTCATTTCAATTCTAGTGGTTTTGTGCACGAATTACTCTGGAATGCACAAAGCTTGTGTTAATTGACAGGCGACCATTAACAAGCTGTGCATTTTTGTGCATTGCTTACTCCAGAACACAAATCCTGTGTTAATTGACAGGTGACAGTAACGACTGTTACACAGTGTACGAGCACTACACACGACACACTACAGAAGACAAGGCAAACTACAGTAGACAAGACAGACTACAGAAGACAAGACAGACTACAGAAGTCAAGACAGACTACAAAAGAGAGGACAAACTACAGAAGACAGACTATAAAAGACAAGACAGACTACAGAAGACAGGACTACAAAAGACAAGACAGACTACAGAAGACAAGACAGACTACACAAGACATGCCCAAAATACGACAAGACTACAGACTACAGAACTTTTCTGTCTTAGAATCCTGTAGTGCGTTTTGACTGGGCTATTATTTTGAAAATCGAACGGTTTAGGTTGAAGCCCGTTTGAAGCGCCCAGTGGTTCGTTAGACGGATGATAGTTCCTGTTGATGTGATGGAGTATCTCCTTCCGCGACTGTTCACATCCCAAAAAGCTCTGTACTCACTCGGTTGACAATTGCTTAATGTGGTTTTCAATGGAGCATACAGATAATTCTTTTCGGAAACAGTCATCCACTGTGGCAAACGGTAAGGTGCGTCGACCTGGCACCTTACAACTGTAAAGCATGAAGCCATGCACACACAGAAAGGCAACTACTACAGCATTTGCATATTAGCCTGCCTTTCGCTGGTGTTCTCCACTCAAATTACAAGGGGCGGATCATCTGGTAGAGGCACTCGGGATTTTGTTCTCATCGCTGCCCATGTTAACGGGACAAAAATACACGGGTCCCAATGGGCTCCGTGCATTTTCACCCTGTGCATTGTCCGGACAGCGAGTTTCCATTTTAGCGAAGCGTAAGTACACTTAAAAAGTTTGGTCCCCAGAAAAACTGTCCATAATTCGAGTCGTCCATATTAACGGGGAGTGGAAGAGTAAGTGGCCTTTCGCGTGAAAGGACGAAGGAAAAAAGGAGGTTAATGTGGCTCCCTGGTCGCGTTGGTGCTCTCTGCTAGGAACTCTTCATTCTAACCCCTAACACTTGTAAAGAAATGTAAATAGTATTTCCCCGTAACAGTATTAATGGGGCACGACTGTCGATGTGTCCTTGAATTTTGCATGAGGAGTATGTCCGCATACTAAAGATCTATATGCAATGATTGCAGCGAAGGACCCATTTCGATATCTGAGTCACTCTAGAGAACGTTGCGTGTCACAGACTCCTTGTCTTTTACCACTGTTAGTGTGTTATATAGTTCACATACATGCTTCAGGATGTCTTCCAGCCTTCTGCATGAGCTCTTTAGCTTGACGCCTGGCCACCTTCATTGAAGTAGTTGAGCATGGCTGACAGGCCTTTTCAGCTGCACTGTTGAAAAAACAACATCAAAACAGTGATAATTGTTACCTGTAAACGAAGGAGCACTCGAGTGAGCAGAAATTGCATAAAAATTAAATTGTGGTTGAAGACAGCCTCGTCAAAGTATTAGGGCGTTTAACCTGCTTGTTTTCACGGTCAATAAAAGTTCAAAGTGCATACAAATCCGACAGCTGCACAAAAGGGGTTCGCAAAAGAAATCAGTGAAAAAATTATTTAATTTCATCATCACAATATGTGGAGTTTACGAAAAGCAAAAACAAGTCTATGCCCCCCGCTGGCCTATAATGAAGACAATTCACTACTCCTTCTCTAAGCTTCTCTTGGCATGTATTTAGACGTATGTCGTTCGAGTAAAATATGAACACCTGTTTACCTGTGGCCTTCTGAGCAGAATGCCTACGTAAGCGACAGCTCCCGAGGCCCTCGCTCGGGAACGAGTTTATGGTGTCCGATAGCTGTGCTGGATACACAAACGAAAAAGAAAGGCTATGCAGCACGCGGACTTATGGCAAGTAATATTATTTTTATTCTTACAATTATCAGTATCATTTAACCACTCGGCTATAATCATCAGTCTCGGATCTCCTGCGTGCTTTATGCATTTCCCGTTTCATTTCTTTGTTCCTTTTTGTTTACTTCTTTCTTCCTTAGCATTCATTTTATTTTCGTCAAGGAAATATTTACTTGAAAAACTCTGTGCCCCCCAGTTCTTGGCCATCCTCCTATGTGGGCATGTGCCATTGTATGAGGGTAACAACAACAACCACGTATCACGTGTGAAGTATCACCTCCCGAATACGATTTAGGCTTTGACTTACGCCACCTACGCTTTCTCAACGTTCTCTGAAGGGGTCCCATTTCGGATTTAGCATTACCACAGGCAAACTCACGCCACCGAGAGAGGCAACCGACACGATAGATCAAGCAAAAGTTTTGTCGGATTACTTCGGCGAAAATGCACATGTGAGCGCTCTATCCATGCTCAACGCCGAGTCTCTTCGAAAGCATATTTATGTTTGTGCGATCGTATTGTACACTGACGTCCCGAATTATTTTGCTGCCTCTTCTCGACACAGTTAGATGCATATTATCATCTGAGAGCACAACATACCGTCGACTTGACGTGTCCATTGCTGAGTGCTAGCAAGAAGTTAGCGGCAACAAACGCGGCAGATAAAAAGCGCGACGACCGGAGTCACCTCCGGCGAGCGCGGCGTTGCCGTCCCGCTGAATAACGGCAAAGGCGCCAATGTCCTTACCTATAGTAATGGATAAATACGGTTCCAACACGTTTCTATTTTCACAACCGTTGAGTCAGGAACACTCCGCCTTCTCCACGGCAGATTCCGCACAGACGTTCGTCCCCGAGCGCGATTTTGCGAGTGTCCACTGCCACCCCGCCGTCGCCCCAAATTTTGCCTCTCAAAGTTGTTTTTTTCTTACAAATAACTTCTCGTAGGGGTTGAAAGCACGTTGAAAAAAAATAGATTTCGTTCACAAATTGAATTGAACCAAGGTTTTTTTCTGTAATGCAAATCAAGTGGAAAGTGGCTTTTTATAAAGCGAATATTTCTAGTGTTTTTCAATATGTTCAGAAACAGGGCTTATACGCGCTGCGTGAAATAGCTTCTAGAGGTTTCCCTGTAAAGGAATGCTGCTTAAATTTTTGGTTTTATCAAATGAACGAATTTATCAGGATTTCATGCACGATGGAAAAATAAGCCGTGGACAGGTGTAATGAGAAGACACCAAGAATGATCTGTGTGAATCAAAGCCTGTGAAAACTGCTTTTTATTACAAATAACTTCTCGTAAGGTTTGAGAACACGTTGAAAAATTGTATTTCATGCACAAATTGAATGGCAAAAAGTATTTTTTGTAATACAATTCAAGTACAAAAGCAGTGGTTTTTTATAAATCAAATATTTCTAGTGTTTTACAATATGTTCAGAAAGAAACCTTATACTCGCTGCATGAAAAGACTTCAAGAGCTTTCGCTCTAAAGGAATACCAGTGAAAATACTGGGTTTATAAAAAAATTTATCAGGATTCCCAAAATTATGGAAAAAGAACGCAGCAAAAGGAATTGGGTTTGAAACAAAGCGAGTGGATACTGTTGGTTTGATTATAAAGAAATTCTTCTAGGGTTTCACAACACATTGAAAAAAATAGATCATATAACACGTGAAATATTTGATTTATAAATAACCACTGCTTTCCACTTCATTTCTGTTAAAGAAAAACTTTGGTGCCATTCTATTTTTACATGCAATCTATTTTTATCAACGTGCTGCTAAAACCTACGAGAATTTTTATATAATCAAACCTACAGTTTCCACTCGCTTCATTTCACACCGACCTCTCTCTCTGCCTTCTCATTACAGCTCTACACGCCTTATTTTTCTATCATTTTGGGAATCCTGATTAATTTGTTTTTTTTTAATAAAACCGCTACTATTCACTGGTATTCCTTTAGAGCGAAACCTCTCGAAGCCATTTCAGGTCGCGCGTACTCTTTCTGAACATATTGTAAAACACTAGAAATATTTGACTTATAAAAATCTACTGCTTTCCACTTCATTTGTGTTACAGAAAAACCTTGGTCCCATTAAATTTGTGCATGAAAGCTATTTTTTTCATCGTGTTGTCAAACTCTACGAGAAGTTATTTTGCAATGAAACAAAGAGTTTCCACTGGCTTTGTATCACACCGATCCCTCTTGCTGCCTTCTGATTACACCTGTGCACGCCTTATTTTTAAATCAATTTCAGAATCCTGATAAATTTGTTGACTTGATAATGCCACTCACTACTTGAACCAGCATTCCTTTACAGCGAAATCTCTTGAAGCAGTTTCACACAGCGCGTATGAGGCCTGTTTCTGAACATATTGTAAAACATTAGAAATGTTTTATTTATAAACAACCACTGCTTTCCGATTGATTTGAATTACAGAAAAACCTTGGTGCCTTCCAATTTGTGCATGAAATCTGTTTTTTTTTCAACGGGTTGTCAAACATTACGAGAAGTTATTTGTAATAAAAAAAAACAATAGTTTCCACGGGACATGTTTCACACCGATGTCTCTTGCTGCCTTCTTATTACACCTGTTCAAGCCTTATTTTTCAATAAATTTGGCAATCCTGATAAATTTGTTTTTTGATAAAACTGATACTTTTCACTGGTAATCCTTTAGAGTGAAAGCTCTTCATGCACACCGATCCCTCTTGCTGCCTTCTCATTACACCTGTCCACGCCTTTTTTTAAATCATTAAGGGAATCCTGATGAATTTGTTCATTTGATAAAACCACTATTTTAACCAGCATTCCTATACAACGAACCCTCTTGAATTCATTTCACACTGCTTGTATAAGGCCTGTTTCTGAACATATTTTAAAACAGTAGACATAATTGATCTATAAAAACCACTGCTATCCACTTCATTTATGTTACAGAAAATCTTTGGTGCCATTCATTTTGTGCATTGAATCAATTTTTTTTCACTGTGTTGTAAACCCTACGAGAAGATATTTGTAATAAAATCAACAGTTTCCACTCGCTTTGTATAACACTGATCCTTCTCGCTGCCTTCTCATTACACCTGTCCACGCCTTTTTTTAATCATTTTGGGAATCCTGATAAATTTGTTTTTCTAAAAGAACCGCTACTTTTCACTGGTGTTACTTTAGAGCGAGAGCTCTTAATGTCATTTCATGCAACGTGTAGAAGACCTTTTTCTGAACATTTGATTAAACACTCCAAGTATTTAATTTAAAAAAACCGCTGCTCTCAAATCGATTTGAAATACAGAAAAACCTTTGTCCCATTCTATGTGTGCACGAAATCTATTTTTTTCAACGTGTTGTCAAACCCTACGAGAAGTTATTTGTAATCAAACAGTTTGAACTGGCTTTCTATCACACCGATCTCTCTTGCTGCCTTCTCATTACACATGTCCACGCCTTATTTTTAACCCATTTTGGGAATCCCGATGAATTTGTTTATTTGATAAAGCTACTACATTAACCAGCATTCCTTTACAGCGAAACCTCTTGAAGCCATTTCACAGAGTGCGTATAAGGCCTGTTACTGAACATATGCTAAAACATTAGAAATATTTGATTTATAAACAATCACTGCTGTTCATTTCATTTGTAATACAGAAAAACCTAGGTGGCTTTCTATTTGTGCATCAAATAAATTCAGTCCAAGGTGTTGTGAAAGCCTACGAGAATTTCTTTATAATCAAACGAAAAGTTTCCACTCGCTTTGATTCACACCGATCCCTCTCGCTGCCTTCTCATTACACATATTCACGACTTATTTTTTCATCATTTTCGGAATCCTCATAAATCTGTTTAATTGATAGAACCGCTACTATTCACTGGTATTCGTTTAGAGCGAAAGTTCTTAAGGTCATTTCATGAAACGCGTAAAAAACCTTTTGCTGAACATATGAATAACAGTCGAAATATTTGATTAAAAAGAACAGTGCGTTCCACTTGATTTGTAATACAGAGAAACCTTGCTGTCATTCAATTTGTGAATGAAACCTATTTTTTTCGTTGTGTTGTCAAACCCTACGAGAAGTTATTTGTAATGAAACAAACAGTTTCCACTTGCTTTGTATCACACCTATCCCTCTTGCTGTCTTCTCGTTACACCTGTCCACGCCTTATTTTTAAATGATTTTGGGAATCCTAATAAACTTGTTTATTTGATAAAACCGCTACTATTCACTGGTATTCCTTCAGAGCGAAAGCTCTTGAAGTCATTTCATGCAGCGCGTACAAGAAATTTTTCTCAATATATGGTTAAAACCACTCGAAATATTTTATAAAAAAAAACACTGCTTTCCACCTGACTTGTATGACAGAAAAACCTTGCTGCCATTCAATTTGTGAATGAAACCTATTTTTTTCAGTGTGTTGTCAAACCCTACGAGAAGTTACTTGTAATGAAACAGTTTCAACTGGCTTTCCGTCACACCGATCCCTCTTGCTGCCTTCACATTACACATGTCCACGCCTTATTTTTAAATCATTTTGGGAATCCAGATCAATTTGTCGATTTGATAAAACCACTACTTTAACCAGCATTCCTTTACATCGAAACCTCTTGAAGCCATTTCACACAGCTCGCATAAGGCCTGTTGTAAAACACTAGAAATATTTGATTTATAAAAAAATCGCTGATTTCCACTTCATTTGTGTAACAGAAAAACTTTGGTGCCATTTAATTTGTGCATTAAAAACTTTTTTTAACATGTTTTCGAAGCCCACGAGAAGTTATTTGTAATGAAACAAATAGTTTTAACTGGCTTCGTATCACACCAATCCCTCCTGCTGTCTTGTAATTACACCGGTCCACGCCTTATTTTTAACTCATTTTGAAAATCCCGATAAATTTGTTGATTTGATAAAACCACTACTTTAACCAGCATACCTTTAAACCGAAACCTCTTGAAGCCATTTCACACAGCGCATATATGGCCTGCTTCTGAACATATGGTAAAACATTAGAAATAGTTGATTTATAAACAACCACTGCTTTCCATTTGATTTGTATTGCAGAAAAGCATTGGTGGATATCTATTTGTGCATGACATCTATTTTTTTAAACGTGTTGTGAAACCCTACAAGAAGTTGTTTGTAATAAAAAAACAGCGCCCGTCCTGTCTGGTCTTTCAGTGTGGTTTGTGTAAAAATTAGAGCTGCTTTTACTTTTGTTACACAGTTTCCACGGGCTTTGTTTCACACCGATCCCTGTCGCTGCCTTCTCATTACACATGTGCACGACTTATTTTTCTATAATTTTGGGAATCCTGATCAATTTGTTTTTTTGATAAAACCACTATTTTTCACTGGTATTCCTTTAGAGCGAAAGCTCTTGAAGTCATTTCATGCAGCGCGTATAAGGCCTGTTTCTGAACATATTGTAAAACACTAGAAATATTTGATTTATAAAAACCACTGCTTTCCACTTCATTTGTTTTACAGAAAAACTTTGGTCCCATTCATTTTTTGCATGAAATCCACTTTTTTGAACATGTTGTCAAACCCTACGCGAAGGTTTTTGTAATGAAATAAATAGTTTCTACTGGCTTCGTATCACACCGATTCCTCTTGCTGCCTTCTCATTAAATCTGTCCACGTCTTATTGTTCATAATTTTGGGTATCCTGATAAAGTTGTTTTTTTTTCTATAAGACCGCTACTTTTCAATGGTATTCTTTTAGAGCGGAAGATCTTGAAGTCATTTCATGCAGCACGTAAAGGCATGCTTCTGAACATAATGTAAAACAATAGAAATATTTGATTTATAAAAACCACTGCTTTCCATTTGATTTGTATAACAGAAAAACCTTGGTGGCTGTCTATTTTTTCATGAAATCAGTTTTTTTCAAGGTGTTGTGAAACCCTACGAGAATTTCTTTATAATCAAACCAACAGTTTCCACTCGCTTTGTTTCACACCGATCCTTCTCGCTGCCTTCTCATTACACCTGTCCACGCCTTTTTTCCCATCAATTTAGGAATCCTGATAATTTGGTTTTTTGACAAAAACCGCTAGTTTTCACTGGTGCTCCTTTAGACGTAAAGATCTTAAAGTCATTTCATGGAGTGCATACAAGACCTTTTTCTTAACATATGGTTAAACACAGGAAATATTTGATTTAAAAAACCCACTGCTTTCCACTTGATTTCTTTGCAGAAAAACCTCAGTCCCATTCAATTTGTGCATGAAATCTATTTTCTTCAACGTGTTGTCAAACCCTGCGAGAAGTTATTTGTAATGAAAGTTTCCACTTGCTTTGTATCACACCTATCGCTCTTGCTGCCTTCTCATTACGCCTGTCCACGCCTTATTTTGAAGTCATATTGGGAATCCTGATAAATTTGTTGATTTGATAAAACCATTACTTTATCCTGCATTCCTTTCCAGCGAAACCTCTTGAAGCCATTTCACACAGCGCGTATAAGACCTGTTTCTGAACACATTGTAAAACACTACAAATATTCGATTTATAAAAAACCACTGCTTTCCACTTGATTTGTATACAGAAAAACCTTGGTGGCTTTCTATTTTTACATGAAATCAATTTTTTTCAACGTGTTGTCAAAGCCTACGAGAAGTTATTTTTAATGAAACAAACAGTTTCCACTGGCTTTGTATCACACCGATCACTCTTGCTGCCTTCTCGTGACACCTGTCCACGCCTTATTTTTAAATCATTTTGGGAATCCTGATAAATTTGTTTATTTGATAAAACCGCTACTATTCACTGGTATTCCTTCAGAGTGAAAGCTCTTGAAGACATTTCACGCAGCGCGTACCAGACATTTTTCTCAACATAGTGTTAAAAACACTCGAAATATTTGATTAAAAAAACCACTGTTTTCCACTTTATTTGTATTACAGAAAAACCTTGCTGCCATTCAATTTGTGTATGAAACCTATTTTTTCAATGTGTTGTCAAACCCTACGAGCAGTTACTTGTAGTAAAAAAACAGTTTCGCGGGCTTTGTTTCACACCGATCCCTTTTGCTGCTTTCTCATTACACCTGTCGACGCCATGTTTTTTCATCACGCGTGAAATTCTGATAAATTCGTTGATTTTATAAAAACACTACTTTAACCAGCATTCCTTTCCAGCGAAACCTCTTGAAGCCATTTCACACAGCGCGTAAAGGCCTGTTTCTGAACACATTGTAAAACACTAGAAATATTCGATTTATAAACAACCACTGCTTTCCACTTGATTTGTAATACAGAAAAAAACCTTGGTGCCATTCAATTTGTGAATGAAATCTATTTTTTCAGCGTGTTGTCAAACCTTATGAGAAGTTATCTGTAAGAAAAAAAGACAGTTTCCACAGGGTTTGTTTCGCACCGATTCCTCTTGCTGCCTTCTCATTACACCTGTCCACGCCTTATTTTTTCAGCATTTTTGGAATCCTGATATATTTGTTGTTTTGATAAAACCGCCACTTTCCACTGGTATTCCCTTAGAGGGAAAGCTCTTGAAGTCATTTCATGTAGCGCGTACAAGGCCTGTTTCTGGACATATTGTAAAACATTAGAAATACTTGATTTATAAAAAAATCACGGCTTTCCACTCGATTTGTAGTACAGAAAAGTCTTGGTGGCATTGTATTTGTGCATGAAATCTTTTTTTGTTTGTATAAAGCTTAACTATCGCCGATCTCAGAGCAAGTTTACTGTTAAGCACACTAATTGGGACGAGCTCCGCCAATTTAAGCAAGCGGAGCAAACACAGGCCCCCTTCCACCTAGACACCTGGATTATTCAGTTGCAGAAATACATTCGCTCACACACTCAAACGCTCGACTCTGCCCCAGGCACTCTTGTTATTGACAGCAAGGTCGCCCACCTCCTCCAAGCTCAGGACAACATAACGCAAAGGCGGAAAACTCAGAAGCACAATAGGAGACTAAAATTCAAACCTGCCCAGATTCAATCCCAAATAGGACACTGCGTGCCACTCTCTGCAAAACTAACTGGGCTCAGGTTTGTGACGGCCTCCGCGGCAATCTCTCCACAACCCGCGCTCGGCACCTGTTAAGGCACATGCCAGATCCCACGCAATCCAAATTCCAGACGCACCTTAGCATTCGCCGCCTCGCTCACAACCATCGAGAGGACACCGACACCTTCCACGCGCAGGTGAAATGCACCTATACCACCCCTGGTCTAACTTGCAAGTACCCAGATTACTCGGGCTCACCTTAGCCCGAGCTTGACGCCCTTACTACAGAATCAAAATTTCCCGCCGCCCTATTGAAATTACGGAATACCGCTCCTGGAGACGATCAAATTACCAATGCAGCTATCCGAAATCTTGACGATGCTTCCATCTCTGACTTAGTCAACTGTTTTAACGAGTGTTTGGAGGTAGGTACTCTCCCTCTTTCGTGGAAGCATGGAAAATCATCTTTATTCCAAACCCCACAAGACTATCACCTAGAAAACATCCGCCCCATTTCTCTTACATCCTGTCTAGGCAAGATCTTCGAGCACATAATTCTTGCTCGGCTAACAACATGGAAGACAACCACCTTCTCCGCCGCAGTATGCTCGCCTTTCGTGCGCGCCGGATGCCCTACTTCGGATTACGCATGAAGTGCTTGATGATACCATCCCCATACCCACACACGCACTAAAGCTATCCTGGCAGTTGGCCTCACCATGGAATTTGACAGGGTTCGACACGATGGCATCTTACGGGAACTGCAGGCTCTACAGGTGGGCCCTAAAACCTACAACTACGCTCGCGCCTTGCTCTCGGGCCGCACTGCCTCCCTGCCAATAGATCACATTACCACACGACCTTATGCACTCATAGAGCTCGTAACCCTTCAAGGGGCGGTCCTTTTTCCTTTTTTCTTTACCATTGCTCTCATCCCTCTAGCTCACAAACTGGCAATAATCCCACACTTAAAGCATACCCTGTATGCTGAGGATATTACCACATGAACCACTCATGGCTCTGACGGGGAAATTCAGGGAACTCTTCCGTTAGCAGCAGACACCATCTCCTCTCACGCGGCATTAATCGGGTTCGAATGTTCCCCGTCTAAGTCCGCGCTCTTCCCAATTATACCAAAATCTGGCACTTACTCGATCATCCAAATCACTTTAACAAGATTCCCTATCCCCATCACACCCGCCCTCCGCATCCTTGGCCTCCACATGCAGGATTCTGGACGAAATGAACATAGCCTTAAAAGACTCAAGGCCTCCACGCAATCCGTGTTGCACCTTCTACGCCGAGTATCCTCCCTTAACAAGGGTTTAGACGAAGCGGACAACATGAAAGTAGTGCATGCATTTACGCTTAGCTGTATTCTATACGCAACACCATATCTCAAATTGAACCGCACGGAAACCGTGAACGCCATGGTCCGCCTTGCTACTAAGGCAGCCCTAAACCTACCTCGTAGCACTAGCACCGCCAAACTCTTTGCACTAGGCATGCATAACACCATTCAGGAACTAGTTTACGCGCACCTTCAGACACAGTACCTTAGACTTGCCGCGAGCACCACTGGTCGCCATATACTCTCCTCTCTTCGCATCAACATAACCGCTAAGCAGTCAATCATTATAGCCATCCCTCGACCCATACATACACCTCTCGTTGTGAAACCCCTTCCTCGAAATGTCCATTCCCAATATCATATCAATCGCCGCGTAGCTCGCGCAAATGCCCTCCATAAGTATTACGGGCGAGCCTACGATGCCGTTTGTTTAGACGCTGCATGTACAGCGCATGAAGCAGTAGCACTTGCCTACAATCAAACCCTACCCCACCCCCTAACTCACCGTCTTCCCTCGTGCTTTACGCCCGAGGAGGCAGAGGTTACCGCCATCGCCCTAGCCCTTGCACATTCGGATGCCCAATACATCTTCAGCGACTCCAAAACGGCTCTGTCCAACTTTGACAGGGGCAGGATTCACACCCCCGTCTGGCAATCGTTGAACACCCATACCCAAAATTTACCGCGCAGGTTAGAGCTCCAGTGGGTACCGGCTGATTCTGGGAACCCTGGCAACGAGGCTGCCGATAAGTTGGCCCGAGGTTTGATTGGCCGCGCTCAGGACAGTCTCGATCCAGAATTCTCGAGGGAGCGGGCACACACCTTTGCAGAGCTAACGCAAATACCCCGTTTGGACCGTAGGACTTACCCCCTACCCACCCCTCTCTTACGCACCCCCTACTGATCTTCTTCAGACGCCTCCAGACCCGCTCTTTGTCAGTTCCTCAGCTGCTATCCCAGTATTGGGGCACGTCCCCTGCATGCTCCCTATGCGGTGACCCTCACGCCACACTCTCCCACATCATTTTCGGCTACCCTCCTGACCCTCCCCCGCCGCGACAGCACGCCATCTCGAGCTGGGAGGACTGGGAGGTTCTGCTCACGTCTGCAGACCCGACATCGCAGCTTGCTGCGGTAACTCGGGCTGCCGACGTCACGTCCCAACATGACCAACATAATGCAGTGCGAGACCGCGCAGTGGCCCAGGGAACCAGCAGAGTCAAACTAACTTGCAGCAATATAGTTTTTCTGTCTGTCTGTACCTGCAAGATGAACTGTACACAGGCAAAAACGTGCCACAAAAGGCGTCCAATCAGGAAGAACACTTGGTAAAGACGTAAAAACGCAGTTGGTAGGCGCCGCGGCACTGCGCCCCTGACTGCTCGTCCCTGTGCCTTTTATTGCCTTGTAGCTGGTGCCGCTCTGCTTTATGCTGATGCGCAGTGTTACCTGTTTACCAACATTGGGCGCTTAGGGCGACGTGTCGCCCTTCAGAGTAGATGATAGCCCTTTATCGGCAGTACCGCGCAGGGAGGCGGGGTGTCGCTTCGCCGCTTATCGGCAGCCCCCAGCGATACCCACGCGCGATGAGGAGGGTTGGTTGCTGGTTCCGCGCGTTGACGAAGCAGGTGCGCGAGGCCTCCGCCGCTGGTGCAACTGGCATTTTTATAGCGAATACTGGCCCCGAACTTGCGATTTCGCTGTGCCGGTACTCCGAGGAGGCACAGAGCCCAGAGGCACAGAGGAGGCACCTTGAGGTGTTGCCTAGCAACCGCCGCAGCTGGGCGGACGCCGCGCGCTCGCCGCGCCATCTGGCTTTACGTCACACCGCGCGCCTCGCCGCGGTGCAACCCTTACCCTTAGGGGCTGTTCACATGCAAGCGATTCGGCGAATAGAGCGAACAGCGGTACAGCGCTGCGGGCGCGCCTGGAGACACCCTACTGCGAAGCGTTTCGCGAGCTTTCGTTCCACATGCGTCGCCGCTAGGCGTTTCCCACCGCCGCGAAAACCAATGTTGCTGGCAAAAGATATGCGCTTGCAACCGGTTTTTGTGGCCTGCAAACACAAAACAACGTAATATATAAGCATTATTTTGTCATTTATTTTCATAGTTTATTTAAATAAATATGAATCTCGCGTTTTATAAGCGTTCAACACTACTTTATATAATTTCTTTAAAACAAAAATACGTACGCGCGGCATAAAAACACTCGTCTGTGCGCATGCTTTCTTGCGCGAGGCCTCTACTGGTCATGTGGCAACGCCGGGCCGTCATTGGTTGAGGTGCGGTGCTGCCGTGTCGTCGCCGCGAAAATTTCCAACTTGCCCGAATCTCTCCGCTCCAGCCGCTGGAGCTTCCTCCGCCGCTGAGAGAGGGTGTATTCGCCGCGAGCGGTTCGCGAGCGGTAATCCGCCTTTTTCACGACGCGACTGCGCATGCGCGTATCCCCTGGCGGCGGTGTCGCGAAACATATTGGTAGTGTAAACAAACCGCTTCCTGCGCAGAGTCAGCGTTGGCGGGGTGCGTTGCTGCAGCTGTCGGGCGTTCAGCGCGACGCATTTGGCGATGCCTACGACATGTGTTGCATACGGCTGCAATGCCCAATATGAAAAGGGAAGCAAACTTGGATTTTTTCGCTTTCCGAACGCTTCCCGGGACCCCAGACGACGCGAAGCGTGGATAAAAGCAGTTCGCCGGCTCGACGATCATGGCCGCCCTTGGGCACCGTCAAGCGGTTCAAGACTGTGTGGGAATCACTTTGAGACAGGTACGGACGAGGTACTGTGTTTAAATGCGTGTGCAGTCTATCACGAATTGTTTTGTTCATGGACAGGGAGGCCTCGGATGTCACCGCGGCACCCAGACTTCGTTCCATCGCTTTTTTCTTTCTCATGCAAGAAGGCAAAACGGGCAAGTGCTGTGATCCGCTTTCAACGCGCGATGGAGCGGGCAACGAAAAAGAAGCTACGAGAGCAAGGTGCGTTTCGTGTGTTCGCATCCATGAAGAGCTGTGCGTGGTATCACCAGGATGGCTTTATGTGCGCCTCTCGCCCTCGTCTTTATGGACGCGCATGCTTGTTTAACCTATGTAGCGGTGTGCTGTGAGAAAATACAGTGAAATGATAGCAGAGCTTCTTTGTTGCGAGTACGCTTGTGCTTTTATAGCTCGTGTAGCTATTCGGCAGCGCTTGAGCACAACGATTGCTTGCGAAAACTGTTGCCGCTTGCATGAAAACTTCGCATCGCTAGCTGAGCCGGCCACAGCTCGGGCACGCCTGCACATATCGCAAGCATGACAGCCAATGCACCTATTCGTGCAGCCCGTTGTGCTTGCCTGTCCTTTTGCTTTCATGGCATGCGCACCCGTGCCTCAGCAGGCGCGGCGGCCACGCATTGAGCCGTGCCATCGATTAAGCGTTGAGCAGAATCGTTATGTTATAAACCTGTCCAGATATGACACGCATATCCGCGTAATGCAGTCGAGATAGTAATAAAAAAACTGTTAGGATAGTGCTGTTACCGTGGTCTCACTCAAAGCTTATTTCTTCAGTTAAGTACTAAGAATGTCACATTAAAGCTGCCGTGAGCAGTTTACTACTGCGTAAACATGTCCCAAATATTGCATGACGCGTTGTGTGCCGACTGTCTTCCACGCTCAGTTTATTAGACTTGTGCATGGGTTTTGTGCTGTCGCATTCACTACTTGGTATCACAGCACTAGTGCCGCGGTAGGATGCATCTGCTGCATGGGTTTCTTGGTACACGCTTCTTCCGTGACATCTTTATTCTTTCGCTGTTGTGTCCCCTCATAGCACCTTCATTATTATCAATCCAGGCCTTCATTTTTTTTAGGTAGCATACCATCTGGCACTCTTGCTTCTGCAGTACAGGGCGGTGGAGGTAGGTTTAGTTGTATTAGCTTTGCAGCTGTGTTAAGCTCAGTATTGTTCATGACTTGTTATTTCTCCAGATGACGACATGGACATCGATGGTGACAGTGAAGGAGACTTGCATGGTTTGTGCTCTGTAACCAAAGTGACATTGCCTGGTTGGCAGCTTTATTAACACGTTGGGCTTTTCTTTTTTAGGTACTCAGAGCCAACAGTCTTCTGATTATGCGGCAGCTGGCGCTTCTTCAAACAGAAGTTAGTGGTTTCTAATTTGTAAAGGGTGCAGTGGTGTGCTTTGTGTAGTTCATATAAGCTGCATTTGGTAAACTATTGCTTGCAGGCCAAAATGAGTGTGATGCTGTGCATGGCCTGCTGCTTCTGCAGACGGCAGCAACAGAGACAAGCGACATCAATGACATACAGGCGTCAGAAGAAAGGTGCCCTCAAAGTAGCGCAACACTACTTCAAGAAAACCTAGCTCTTAAAAAGGAAGTACAAAAATGGAAAGTTAAATATAAAAAACTGGAAAGGCGGACACTCTCTGTTGACAACATTGACCCAACTTCATTCAAGTTCTATACTGGTCTTGCAAATAGAGGACTGTTTGATGCCTTGTACAATCATGTTCTGAATAATGCAAACATAATGCAGTACTGGGACTGTGCAGAAAAAAAAAAGGGAAGGAAATAGAAGTGAACATGGAGACAAACAGCTGACAAAAAAAGAGGAGCTTTTTATGGTGCTATACCGACTGCGCACGGGAACATGTACAAAAGAAATAGCCAGAAACTTTGGAGTTTCCGAGTCCACAGTGAGTAGGACATTTTGCACATGGGTGAACCTTCTAGACAAGGAACTGACCTCACTGAACAGCTTTCCCACACTGGAGCAGATAAAACAAAATATGCCAGAGGCATTCAGGCCGTTTCCCGAGACCAGGATTGTGCTGCATTGCACTGAAGTCAGAATTCAGAAGCCGTCTCGCCTCGGTGTCCAAAAGCAGACGTTTTCTTCTTACAAGCACTACAACACATTTAAGGCACTAATAGGAGTTACGCCAGACGGCTATGTATCCTTCATACCTGACCTCTGGGGAGGTCACGTAAGCGACACAGAAATTGTTGTTACAAGCGGTTTGCTTGAACTCTTGCAGCCAGGAGATGGAGTAATGGCTGACAAGGGCTTTCGCTTAGAAAGCAGCCTTCCTGCAGGTGTAACACTTTACATGCCTCCCTTCAAAAGAGCACCTCAGTTTTCTGTTGAAGAGGTGAGAACAACAAGAAAGGTTGCGAGTGCCCGCATTCATGTAGAAAGAGTTATAAGGCGAATCAAGGAGTTTCATTTCTTTGATAAGCCCATCCCGATAAACATGCTGGACATAGCAAGTAGTCTGTTTAGGGTTTGTGCATTGCTGTGTAACTTCCAGCCGCCTATTATGGAAGTGCGCCAATAACTACTACTTCTTTCAAGTCACATTTGGCTCGTGGGCACCTCCACTATATACATAGGGCCCTTAAATCTATGGTAAAACCTACTTTGCATCTGAAAATGCCTTTTAGGGAATGCTAGTTTCCCAGTGCGCAAAGCTGAAGACAGCAGAAAATATTTGATATGTTAATATGCTTATTGTGAAGGAAAGTGTTAGTTTGGTAGTTAAAAAATCTCTTGAGCACGTATTGTTTTTGACACAGATTAATTTGAGGATAAACTAAGCCAAGGTTTAATGTTCCAAAGCAACACATCGATGATGAGTGACACTGGTGGGGGTCCTTTAAGGAGGGCTGGCATTGCACGCACAGCATGAGTGTTTTAATACCTAGTGTCCATCGATATAGACCCGCCATTTTTTACAAATTAGCCCGAAAAGTGCTCTGCTTGCTATTCATCCTTTGCAGGTCTTTTGTCGTAAACACTTTGTGACATCTTGCCTTGTGCAGTGGCTGCATAACTGAGTGTTTTTTCACTTTTGTAATCTGTGAAATCCATGTAATGTGTTGGGAATCTGATTCTAAGAGGCCGGATTTGAAACAATGTGAGCTATTCAGCAATGTCTCAACCATGACACTGCTTGCTTTCTCTACAGAACTGCCCTGTTACTCTTATGTTCCACAGCCATTTCTACCATTGTATTATACCATTTTTGCTGTATAATGCTCTACTACAATTGTTGTACCTAGTTGTTTTGAACAGGCTTTTTATTTTCTCCTTTTGCATGGTAGTAGCCACTCTCAAGAGTTCATCAAGCCTTCTGTTAATAATAGTAGACTATGAATTGCACTGTGTATTATTTTTTTCCTTGTCAAGTGCTTTCGCTCGTCCCTGCAATAGAAATATCCAGAACAGTGCACCTGACAAATGTTCCCTGTTAATATTGCTGTCATATGTTGTGCGAACTGTATTATGTGCTACACCTATAGATGTTGCGTATTATGCTGTCGTTCCTTGCGCATTTTCATTCTAACCTACAACGTAAGAGTATCTGTGATAATTTTGCACGTAATGAACATTCTCTGTTAATATTGCATATTGTGTGCGCATTGCAGTATGTGCTGCACCTGCATTGTGTTGTATATTACGGGGTGGAATCGAAAAGTTATGCTACTCGCATATAAAGAAAACAACAGGATTTTGAAAAGACATTTATTTCCCAACAGAATGTGCCCATACACTAATTCACTGTACCCATTTGCCTAAAGAAAGCTTGCAAAAAAAAAACGTGTTGCTGCTCATCAACCCACCAAGGTTTGAAATGTGTTCAAGTCATCGAACCTTGTCTTCTGGAAGCAATTATTCAGTTTCGAAAATAAAAAAAATGACTGGTGGCCAGATCGGGGCTGTAAGGTGGGTGGCCGGGCTCTTGGAAAGCACACTTTCACAGGAGGGCCCTTGAAATTCTAATGGCGATTCGCTGCCACCACTGAGTTGATCCCCATCAAGTTGAGCATTCATTTAAAAGTGCCGAGGGACACTGGACGATCTACCATTGGCTCCAAGGGCATTGAAGCTGCCCAGGTGATGGGTGTTGTTGCATTATATAAAGGACATTCACTGTCATATACTCATTGTTATACTGTTAATTTGTTTTGCAGAAAAGCTTTATCACATTCCACTATTCAAGTCCAGAATTGTGAGAGGGCGCCATGTTTAACTAACTGATGCAGACTAAGAGAGGATCCAGAAGGCTTGATACTGAAACCATGCTTTGCTAGAGAGATGACCGCAACAAAGGGCATTAAGAGATTACTGTCAGATGTTTCCTCATCTGTGCCTGTATGTTGCTATTGTGCACATTCACACCTGCGTCAAGCAGTAGTCATAACAGTGCCTCTGAGAGATGTCAAGTGCTTGTTTAATACAACAAAAGTGCGGAATGGTTCAGTCGCTTTAACCCTTTCACACGCTATGTACACAATTGTGTACAAACACAATTAGCAAGTTTTTCTGGCAGTGTGCTGCACCTAGCATTGATGTCCTCGTTTCGGGTGAATTGCGCTTCTTTCATGACTAAAATAAGGTGGTTTATTGTGCGAAAAAGAGAATGGAGTTAATAACATTTCGTGCAACAGTTAGGGGGTAACATGTCGCTCGCCATTTTTATGCACACTCATTATGCCCCGAGTAGAAGAATCAGTTTTTTTAGCACATTTTCAAATGTAATGTACATTTTTGAAGTAGAAATTGATTTCACGCTGCTTCAGGTGTTTTCCAGATAGGCCACGAAGTTTGGATGTCACGATTTCGGAATTATGACACTTCACACAAAATATTGCACGTCCCTATAAAAAAATTAACTGCTAAGATTTGGCACCGCAAAACCAACCAGCTGTCTTTCTTATCACCTGTAAGCGCTATTTACGTGGAAAAATAAGTTTTTGAGGGAAACAGAATGGCGTGTTAAAGGGTTATACTCCAATAAAGCAAGCAGTTAATCCATATTCAATTAAGTGCATTCACATTGCAGTGCAGGGTACAGATACTCAATAAACAATTTTTGTGCTGCCTGAAGGAACTCATTAAATCCTGCGGCATCATATTTTATGGTTACTGTTGCTACTTCGTCTTTGTTGCAGTAGACAATGAAGTCGCACTCGGGAATATTCAGAATACCCATTGTGACGTTCATCTGAGTTTGGTATATCAGCTTTGGCTTCTTTTCATTCAAGTCTTTAAATGAATTTTTCAATTGCAATGGGCACTTCACTTCAAGTACTCGAACAGTACCCATACAACATTCACAGTTAGATGTGACTATACCATCAGGTGATGCCCCAACTATAGGCACTTCCCTGAATATGGTGAGTCCCACATCTGCAATAGATGCAGTATGGCCACTTTTCTCAAGGTTAGATATATAAAAAGCCTTGGCCTCTGCTTCTTTGCGAAGTCCCTCGTTCATGGCAGAGCTCTTGAATGTTGCTGACTGTAGGACTAGGTTGACAATCCCACGTAGGTTGTGAGGCCGTGGTTCCTTGTCCAAGCTTCGTGTACGCGTTAGGCATGCACGGGCTCTACTCGCAGTGACCATGCCTCGCCTGTAGACCATCCACTGTGATGAGAGGGACTGCAGTTTTGTTTTCTCCTCGATTTGAGAAATGTCCTCTCCTGTGTAGGCTTGCTTAATGTAAGCCAGAAATTCGGGCCCTGTAAGTTGGCAGTGCTCTTTAATTAGGTCCATGAGGGCTGGGACACCCTGGTGTGCTGCAGCAAAGAGAAACAAACAAGAGCTGATGCAAAATGTGCACTGTACAGCAACACAAAAATATGGATATTCTATGCATACACACTGCTGTTTTAAGCAGAGCTCATGTGCAGCCATTCTGAAATGTAAAGACCCTCAGGAGTTTTCTTTTAAGTCATGTAATCGGATGGTTAAAGCTTCGCAAGAACTCCAAAGTATTGGAGGTGCAAGGACACAAGTCTTCTCGGCTTCAAGAGATTTGGACCCTTGGCAATACACGACGAGCCATACAGAGTGGCTCACAAGCAATTCCCTAGGGCCGCTTCCTTCTGACAAAGGCTTCCCATATAGGCATTGCTAGCAAAATGATGCGTTACTACAGATAACGTTATCTGCTACTTGCTGCCCCAGTGGTTTTAAAATTTTGCATGAACAAGTAATGAGACTAACATCTGCAGCAGGCTATACACTTCAGTTGCTTACTCAATGCTATATGTGATACTGCAACCAGACCTTGCTCTCACTGAAAAGCAAAAGGCAGAAAAGTGCATGTCTGCCATGCTATCGATTCCTGGAATCTATACAGCTGCATTTACCATGTTCACCTTACTTTTGGGAGGTGGAGATCGAGGTAGTGCTGCATACAAAAAAATGTACGGAAAACTTCTCTCTCACTTAGGTAATATATTGCAAGAAGTTTAATGAGCAGACAAAGGAAGGGAAACAAGGGGCTCTTCATGGTAGCTATATGAAAGAAGCCATCAGTCACTGAAGCAAAGGAGTGCATACCAAAATTTTTCTATGTATATTTTAATTTCTGTTGTCATTAGAAGTTATAATGAAGTGGCATATTTGTTTATAACTGTGCATAGAATAAAAGTCTCAACTTGTCTGGTTGTCACATTTTTGCTTCCATGGCGTGTAACCACGCGTGCCTGAATGCTGGGCTACCAGTCACCACATATGAATATAAACGTACCTGATGTGACCTCTGCTGTGGGCTGCTCGTTTTCATTTGCTTCGAGGGAAACTGAAGGCTGAAAACAAATATCACCATAAATAAGGAACCCTGCTTTCTTACAAGAAAAAAAGCTAATAAGTCATGTAAATAATGGATGTTCCACTCTGCCACCATGAAAATGATTTTCACTGCAGATTCAATCATCAACTACATCAGACTGTTAAAAGCTGGTCATGAAATAATTCACCACATGACACGTTGCAGCTTTAAGTGATGATCTGCACGAATATTTGCAAAACCATAGGAAAGAAAACCTGTTCGGTTGCTTCTTTGTTGTATCGGAGCCACAGTGCACGAGGAAAAGCATTTTGCAGCTTCCGTCTGAAGCAGCCAGCATCAGATGGCATTCCATTGGGGCAAGGGTCGTATGACCTCTTGCGCTTGAAGCCTTGCCTTCCATTAGGATCGGTTGTCTTGAAAGTGATGTCACTGAGGGGCTTGGCCACTTCCACCTTTTTGGCTACAAGAAAATGGCGTGATCAGCACGTTTTTGTTGCACTCTGGTGACTTCTATGACTGATTACCTGAAGACGGCACAATCCAAGCACAGGGCAAATCTGTACATGTCGGCTCTGGTTCAGCAGCAGCACCAACTACAGCCAGCAGCAAACCTACTACGTGCTGGCAAGTTCCGCTTAAGCTGCAAATACATTAAGGCAGCACATTAGTCTTGAAAATACTGCTTCAGCACAAATATAATTTATAGCCTACATCAAGCACTGTTTATGGATACCATTCCTGACCGCACAAGTATACTAATGCAACAACTTATACGTTTGGTTTATAAGGTGCAAGTGTAACTGTGAGGGCGTTAATATGCTGTTCGAGGTATCCACGAAACCGCAGACACTAGCATGAGTGACAGAAATTTCCTTTTAAGGTTGAACACTATAGTCGATGAATGTAACAAGATTCTGCAAACGTTTGGCCTTCGAGCATTTTTGCTCTGTAGTGAACTCCAAATGCCTCGGGACATGCTCAGATCTCTACCAGAAACCGTCTTTTGTTGCATGCATACAAACCACGCACTCAGTAAACATAACTAGCCACATAACTTATTTAACCACAGCTATGAATCAAGCGAAAATGCAGTAGATGCAGCTGCCACTTGTGGCGGTCAGCGGGAGTGGCCTGTCAGCTACTGTAATGTCGGGAAGTTCACTTATGAACCCTTGTAGTAACCACAGCGTTTGGTTGGCATCGAGGTCAAAGCTCTTGAAAATGATGAGCACGTGGTGAACAGTACAGCTCCGGTGTACTGAACACTGACATGAACTTGAAACCTTTGATATTTGAGCTGATGACCCAATTTTCCGCATTAACTGCTATCACCCTCTTTCCTTTCGTTTTAGTTCTCCCTCTGTCATCAATGAAGAAGACTTTTTTTTTTCATAGTTTACTCTCGCCCCTTCTGGTTCCTCTTTCAGCGATGTGGCAAAAAAAAAGTTTTTTCGTGGTTCATGCATCATCCATCGTGCCTATCGGTGTGTCATTCTGTTCTTTGTTTGTGCGCAATGCTTTCCTGCTGTGAAGACATCGCTTACCTACGCTCACTCGCCGTGGTGGCTTTGGCGTCCGGTCGCTGATCTCAAGATCGCGGTTTCGATGCAGACCACGACAGCCGCATTTCAGTGGAGGCGAAATACAAAAGCACTCGTGTGCTGTGTATGTCAGTGCACGTGAAGTAATTCCAGCTCGCATATATTAATACGGAGCCCTCCACTGCAGCGTCCCGCACAGCCCTTGTGTCAGACGTTTAAGTCCACGTATCAATATCGTGGCGTGCGCTCATCGCAGGCAACTGTTTTTGCAGAAATAAGCAAAGGTGCACTGCGGCGGTAGCCGAGCTGTATACTGCGCCTCACGCTTCCATTTCGTTACCAAAAATGGGTTTAGGTCTGTATCCCAGTAGGGCAAAAACTGCATGAATCGGGCATATTTAAGTTATCTCCAAAAGTTTTGCAGCGCGCACATCCGTACGGACGGGCGGACTGTTGAAAGGAAGAAAAATAGCGGACACTCGAGGGAAAAATGTGGTCATTTCATCAGTTCCTATTTTAAAACACTGCAAACTGGAATCGCACAGCAGCAAGCACATACGGGGCTGCACATTCAGTATCGCGACGACTGTATGCAGATCGGCCTCCATGCAACTAGGCTCGGCACGATTTGATAAAGCTAAACAGCACTACCGCCAACAAATGCGAAATGATGCAAATAATGTAGATTGCAAATTAAGCAGAAGCAAATTCCTAGTCGGCAATGACCATACGATACCAGGAAAATTCACTTACCCGGCCGGACAATGGCAGTGAGCCTCGGTGATGTCCCCAGTCGTTTTCTCTGCTACGGCGTGCACGATGTAGTATCCACCTTTCATGGATGGCAGGCATATACAGCGAAAAACGCCAACCTCACTGACCGGGGATATTTCATTGAACATTATGTTCCGAATGTAGCCTTCATCTCTGAAGCGGCGGCCCTTGCTCAGCTGGCGATCGCATCGCATGCCGGATGATTGGAGATACTGAAGAATTTGCTCTTCAGTGGGCACAGCAGCCTGCCTCGGACTTCGCACCCAGCCATCAGTCAACCCTAGAAATCCTCCAGGTACCAGGTGCTGCCCAGGACACGCCATCATCGACTGATTCAAACAAAACGTGCTCCAGAGCGGCACTCAGTCCGGCAGGGATGGGCGCGCAGTACCCTACCAATGAGCTTTCAGCTTTCTACGCGAGGTGGCAGCACAGGAAAATGAAAAAGGCGGATTCGCGAGCGGTTCGCTTGCATGTGAAACAGGCTTTACCCTCCCTTACGAGCTTAACGGATAACCAACGTATTAGGTGGCGGCATCTATAGAAGCCACTGAAACCCCCGCACAACTCACTGAATAACGAAAAAACCTGTGTCGAGGCTTGGAATCGAACCAGGGTCTTTGACGTTTGAGGCGAAGAGGCTACCACTCCGCCACGACGGCTCAAGTTTTAAGCATGAATAAAGGCGCATCTAGTGAATGCACGGGTTTCATATATGAACTCTTCCGATCCAGAAGTTACAGCGCTTTCGCTACGTATATCCTGGCCTAACAGAGCTAGGCCATCAGCAATTTTTCTCTCAGGAACGACGCGATGAAGCCGCAACGGCGACGAAGAGGACGACGCCCGCTTTTTCGCGTCTCAAGCTCCGTAATGGTCTCGCATTAAATTTTTTTAAAATCTGTTTTCCTTCTTTTCCTGACACAGAGGACTATAATCATCAGGCGTCGGGACTGAGCCAGCGTTCGAGGGGTAATCTACCTCGTAGGGAAAGTGGAAACAGCGACGTAGGCGCCACTTCGAAGGCCAGGCAAAATTTCTCAGAGCCTGGGAGAGTGTCTTCGGGTTCCGCCCAGCGTAACGAGTGGTTGTGCCCGCACGCTCTCGTTGCATTCTCTCCTGACACGACAGGGGGACGGAATGTCCGCGGCGCCTCGCCACAAGACTACTGGTTCAGGGCAGCGAAGCGAGCCCCACAAACCCGCGCTCTCTTTGACTCCCTCCGCGAATGCCCGCGGACGACTTTGCCCCACGAATGCGGCGCGCACGGGAATACCCGGCCGCCATTGTCGGCGCTTACAAACGTTCGCCGCCGATACCTCCGAAGTCGCGGCCCTGCTGGTAAGTCGGAGACGACACACAAACAGAAGGGCCCACTGTATTAGAAATATTGCTTAAGAGAACTCCGTGTTGGGCTAGTTGGTAATAATTGATCATTGTACTTTTAAGGCGCCAAAACCACACACACACACACACACATACGTGGGAAGAGAACGGGACAGAGCGCCTCCATTACGCTTCTCTCTCTCTCTCTCTCTCTCTCTGTGCGTGTGTGTGTGTGTGTGTGTGTGTGTGTGTGTTGTGTGTGTGTGTGTGTGTGTGTGTGTGTGTGTGTGTGTGTGTGTGTGTGTGTGTGTGTGTGTGTGTGTGTGTGTGTGTGTGCGTGTGCGTGTGCGTGTGTGTGTGTGTGTGTGTGTGTGTGTGTGTGTGTGTGTGTGTGTGTGCGTGTATGTGTGTGTGTGTGTGTGATTTTGGCGCCTTAAAAGTACAATGATCAATTACCATCTAGCCCAACAAGAAGTTCTCTTATGATAAGTAGAAGGCGATCTTACCTAGCCTTCTGCTTGTTTCGTTGATGTTTCGTAGCTGGCTGGCCCGCCCTGTCCATTATTTCGAGTGTATTAAATAGCATATTAGTGAACGCACTTTGTCGTTCCTCCCTCCGTTACCTCGAGCACGGACACCTCAGCGGTTAGCTAGCGAGGAAGCTGCATCCGCGGAATGGGTGTGCGGAACGGAAGACTGGCCCCCTATTTCCGCATATTCTGGACATATCAAAAACCAATACTTTCATGAAATGAGCAAATTCAAAACATTTTCTAGACGATCACAAAAGATGTTTCTAACGAACTGCACAGAGACCCCAATCGCTGCTGCGTGGACGCGACTTTTCTGCGCTGGGTGCCGCCGTGCGGAGTGTAACCTGAACAGGAATTTTACACCCGTACGGCATTATCCTTCGCTGAATTCGCCTCTAGCTAAGAGACATGTATCCCAATAATGTTCTACGAGCAAGAGCATTGGGAAAATGTTATTTTTGTCCAGTTCTCAACAGTGTCATGAATCATCGTACAGGAGACGAGACTACATAAGTGCACCCCTAATATTTCGCTTCAGGCTTATCAAGACCCCTTTCGTGGACACAGCGCACGCCTCAGTGAATAAACACTACCCGAGAATCTGGGGCGGCGGCCGCGACCTCCAAAGCGACCACCTTGTAGCCCCTTCTGCTATTTCGGGGCCCCCGCATCGATCGTATCGAACGTGTCCTGCTTGCGAGCACATTCTCGACCGCTGCTCTGCACAGCGCTGCCGGTTGGCCGTGAGCACCTTGTCCACAGCCACGTTTAATCACGAAACGCTTGTATATCCGTTTCCGCGGGCAGTTTTGCCGAAATCAGGCTGAAACTGATGGCGAATTCAAAGTTAGTCTTCGTTTCAAAGGCAGTGGTTTAAAAGTTAAAAGCACCCAAAGTAAGATTCGAGCCCGCTCGGCAATTACCGTAACGATCAAAATAAGTTTTCTAAGCCGCCGCTGTGGCTCAGTGGTTACAGCGCTCGGCTTCTGACCCGAAAGACGCGGGTTCGATCCCGGCCGCGGCGGCCGAATTTCGATGGGAGGCGAAATTCTAGAGGCCCGTGCACTGTGCGATCTCAGTGCACGTTAAAGAACGCCAGGTGGTCGAAATTTCCAGAGCCCTTCGCTACGGCGTCCTTCATAGCCTGAGTTGCTTTCGGACTTTAAACCACCTTAAATGAAACGAAACCAAGTTTTCTGAGAGGCATTCTACGTATCGTTGAACACCTTAGGCAGAATCTCACTGGCTAGACGGCCACAGTATTAATGGCGCTACATATGATGTGCTTCGACAGACTTATCGCTTGTTCGCGTCGCTGTGAAGGCTGTGCTTACTTAATCACCTTCTCAAGCATTGCGCTTGTACAACTAAACTTGCTGCCTACACCACGCTTGTTAGACCATTGCTGGAATATGCTGATGTTGTCTGGGATTCCCGTACAGAGACCACCCTAATTTCAACGAAAGCGTACAAAATACAGCACTTAGATTTATTTACAATGTGAACAGTAGACGAGCTGCTGTCACTGACCTCAGAGCACGATCTCGCCTCCCAACTCTAGAATTTCGGCGTAAGTTACATCGCCTACAAATGTAATAAGGGACTAATCACTCTACAAGCCCAACAACGTGTGCCATTAAGTAATTACTCACTGGAATCCACCAAAGCGCAGCCATACGTCTAAAAAGGAAAGGTATACAGCTTCCACAGAAACTTGCCAGTTGAAGAACAATTCGTCCAGGTGCAGGCCCCAGAGCAGTCGCACTACGAACGGCGCTAACCGGGTGGCAAGCTTATGATAGGGCGAGAGCGAATTGATCATTAAGTGCAAGTGGGAACAGCGTCGGTCAGATTTGACCACCGTAATCCAATTTTGTACCATATCGTCAACAATCAAACAAAAGCGACATTCGACACATACTTGAATTCAATAAATCAACGAATGCATGAGGTAAGTGTAGCAGAAAAATTCTTATGCCACAGATTAGTACCAACACTTATCGCTTCACGTTCTTCCAAAGAACCACACTAGAGTGGAATGCCCTACCACAAGAAATCTCGAATATGTCTTCTCTCGAATCGTTTGAATCCGGCGTGAAATTTTCGAAACAATGCTCGTTATTTCTTGAGTCACTATTTCCTTTCTTTGCTTTGTACGGTTCATTGGTGTGCTTCTTTTGTTCATGACCTCACTGTCTGCGTCATGAAGATTTTGCTTATGTTTTTTTTTTGCTCCTGTTGCAATAGTATGCATTTTCGCGCCTTCTTTCATGGCTACCTGTCACTCACAATTTTCCTTCTTTTTTCTGATTTGCAGTGCATACTACCTAATTTTGCTCATGTGACCACTGTTGCCAGGATTGCCAGGAGGCAGTTGGAAGTATCAAATAAGTAAATAACCAATTTATTGCTCAAGTATGAAGGTGAAGTTCTTCGCATTCGTAGCACGTGATGGAATTTTAAGGCATTTCTATAGCGTGCCTATTAGGCATCAGCCACCGCAGACACATAGCAACAGAACGCGGTTTCAAAGCTCCGAACGCATTTTTGGCTGTTTGTAAAATCAAACAAGTAAACTTTACCTATTGAAGTGAACGGGGGATTTTCAACCATTTCCTAAGTGCGCAGAGTTCGTTATCCACTGTAGATGCATCCCACAATAGCTTCACTTTCTCGACATGCCAGTGCTGGTCGTGGAAGCGAGACGGAGGATGATGCCAGCTGACAAGCTTCGTCGCACTTGGCTCGTGGGCTGATTCAAATGTCGCAGGCATGCTCACCGTATTGAGACCCTCACATACGGACAGACAAAGGGCAATACTTGGTGCAGCCAGCTATGCAATGATGGCGCTGTGCTACGAAGCTGATAGCATCATGTGGAAGAAGAGAAAGGGCCCACCAGGACAATCGGTTATTCCCCACTGCTTTCCAGAAAAAAGGAACAGACACTTTAATCAACATAAGCACGTCTTATGAGCATCCTGAGAAAGCAATCCCACGCCTAAGTGCGCTAAATCGCGTTGTCGCCTTCAACCTTCAACCAAATCACCATCAACATTTGCATGCCCATCATTTAGTTTCTACCACAGCATTTCTGCTGGGATGCAACCAATTTGTTTCCTAGCCCTGTTTATCGAGAAGGAGGAGGAGGAAACAACTTTATTTAGTCGCCCGCAGAACGACATCGTGAACTAAATGGCGCCGCGACGCGGGCACTGACGTCTTCTCAGCGGGTGGCCTGTACTCAACTCCAGCGCGTGTTACTCCCGCGGTCGGTCGCCCTGAGGGGCAACGTTCCGTCTGTTTCGCTCGGCCTTTGCCTTTCAACAGCCGCCGAGACCTGCTCCGGCCATCTATGTTCTATCTCACATCAGTGAGAAACTGCTTCACTCATTGGTTTATTGATCTTGGCCTGTGAACATTATTTTTTCACCATAAATTCTAACCGAAAGTTTATTTTTGTGCACAACTGTTGATCACTAAAATCCTAAACACGTTGAGATCCTTGATTCCGAAATATTAAGAAACTTTTAAGGCGCCTGCTGGCGCTTTTTGGGTTGGAATAGTTTTCACCCAAAAGTTCGTACTAAATGCGGCATCCGAAAAGCTGGGATACTACTTATTACAACATATGAAATTTATTACCGTCCGATATTACAAAGCTGCATTGCTATTGTTATTTACGCTCCAAGATCACATATTTATTTCTAGCCTATATTATTGTATATATTTAGTTTTCATCCTGAAGTCTTGTGTATGTGTTCTTGGACAACTATACATAACGGATGATTACAATGTGAACAAGGGAGAGAAAACCTCAGGGTGCTCGCCGATATTTCGATAAGAGGACTTGTCTTCGTCGGGGCAAAGCGCTCATCATTGGCGGGGTTTATATAGGGCTTTCACTCCTAGGAGGAAGGCCCGGTGAGGGCGAGCAGGGTGTGAAGTGGGAATGGTGTCAGGACGGGGAGGGTGAATCTCGTCCAGGGTATGATAGCTGCTAAAGTTGTTTAACAGGATGACGTGCTAAACGTGAGAAGAAAAAGGACAGCTCAGCAGAAAAGAATGCGTCGATGTGGAGCGTGGAGAGATAGCGGGCGTGGGCTTCAAAACCTGTGTGTCCAGCTGTGACAGGTGGCTTGGTATGGCTAGCTGCGTTGACCTGAAAAGCTCAGATGAGGGATTATTCAGCGTGGCAGAACGGAAAACACAAAAAAAAGGAAAAAGAGAAAACATAGGGGCGAGTTCTGAGAAAGGATGAAAGGAAGGAGGGGGAGGGTGTGGAATGGAATGCGGAAGCCGACTGTTCCTGAAAAATGAGGGCAAGAATGGCAGGGCGCAAACTGAAGATAAATTAAACTAAGAGAGAGAAAAAATTTCAGAACTGTCATTGAGAAGGTAAAGAACAGATCAGGGCAGAAGGGTAGGGTGAAAGAAACGTTAAAGCGGCGGTATGAAGTGCTGGTAAATGCTTTCTGGCCATGTGCAAGACCTGATTAAAGAATTACGCCAGTGCCGGAATCAACCTCAGTGATTGCAAGTTTCCTCTGGATATGTTAATCCCTGTTGGTTGTAAGGTTTTAAATTTGTCGATTAGGAACGCCTCTCTCCATTTTCTGTCCCTTGCACATTTGAAGCCTGATTCGGCCTCTCTTATTTTTCAACTGCACGCTCCCGGCCAGACGGGATTCCGTCACACGCTCAACTTCATTGAAGAAGGAACAGTTTAAATTCATCGAAGCTGTGACCGTGTTAATTCAAATGTTCGGCCACCGCCATCTTTAGGTTCCTTGCTTTGTCACCTGGATGGCAATTTAGTCTGGCGCTCATTGATCGCCCAGTTTCTACGATATTTTGTTTCTGACAAGAGGAGCACTGAAGCATTCAGATAACATTAGACGACGCGTAGTTAAAGCGAGCCTTTATAACGAAACTGAAGGCGCTTGCCGTGCTTCTAAAAGTAGTGTCGCTTTGTAAATGCTTGCATTTCTTGCTTCTAGTCGGCGTGGGTTTCTTATGAAGCCTAGCGTGTACTTCTATTTTTTTATTGGCACTGTCAGCCTTCTAAGGGGCTTTTACAGGAGTAGTGAAAAAAACATAAAAGTGGATAATAAGTAGCACATCCTAATTCAGCCATTTGTAATAATAATAAAGTAGGTTGTTAACAACACTTAGGGTTAGATACAAAATATTTGCAGTTCGCACAGAATAAATTAAAAGATTAACGCTGGATGCACTTGCAAAGAAAGAAACGCATTGGCCGGGAAAAAGAAGACTATCTGTGATGCTTGTCATGAATTTTTCGACAGGCGTGTGTTCTAGAGCAGTTTCAGGTAGAGAATTCCACGCATTAATCGCTCTTGGAAAAAAAAGTACACTTAAAACAATCAGTGCGAAAACATGGGGCTGAAATAAACGTAGAATGACGATGGCGTGATGTCTCGTTTTAACAAATTTAAAAAATGCTATCTATTGATATAAATTTGAATATGGATAATTAGGTAAAAGTATTTTAGCCTATCAAGCTATGTACACGACTGTAACGTATGAAGACCAGCTTGTGAACAGAGATCGGAAGGTTACGTAAGGTAAAATGTCGGTATTTGTTAAATATGAACCTGGCAGCAAGGCGCTGGACCTTGCCAATCTTTTAGCAATTATTTTTCGCTTATGGGTACCAGACAAGCTTCGCATATTCTATGATCGGTCTGATCAATGTTGTATATCCAAGACATTTTATATGAGGCGTTTGCTTGGTATAAGTTTCTCCTAATGCTCCAGGGTGCCTTTCGAGCTTTCGAGCACGCAAAACCTATGGAGTGTCCCAACAAAGATCGGAGATAAATATGAGATCTAATACTTATGTTGCATTGTCTTTTGGGTTACTTGGTTTTTTATGTTGTATAAAACATTCAGTGTACTTTTCCTCCTAGTTATTGTCATTAACAGTGTCTTCTTTGGGGTTAGGTCCATTTGCCATTCATCGCACCATTTCTTTCACTTTTTTCTAAATTTGAGTTTATTTTACCTGGTCGCTTTGCGTTTCGATAGTGTTATAAATTATGCAATCATCTGCAAAAAGCCTTATTGGTACTTCAGTGTTTTCAGGGTAGTCATTAATAAAAATAAATAAATAAAAATAAAAATAAGAAATGACAGGAGGCCCGGAACACTTCCTTGCGGTACCCCTGAGGCAAGGAGTTAAAGCAGGAGGATAATTCTAACGTGAGAGATAAAAAAATCCGGCCATTTGGCCATCGCCTATTGTGACCAGAGTTTGGCAAATGCCATCATTTTTCCTTTTTCTCCCTCACCCTCACTTTTGAATCCGTGGCCCTCCTTCATCTTCGCCCTCATTTTGATAAGCTCGAAAGCTTGGCAGTTCGTACAGGCAGGATGTCAAGATTTCTCCCAACTGATCGTTCATATGAGAGAAGTGTATGAACCCACTGATTTTAAACCGGAGTGGCACTCCCTCTTGGTGATGTCCTCAGCCTTACCTTGCCTCTGGCGCTCTGTTGCTGTCTTTTTGCGATATGTTTCGTGGCGTTTCGTAATAGCATTGTAAAAAATTTAGTTAATGTAAATAGAATATATATCCAATGTAATAAATACCACGCTTTAAAAAAAGCTGCGGTGATAGCGAAGTTCTGAAGCTGCGGATAGAGCAACTGATTTTTTAGCCCCGCCGCGGATTCGGATCCCGCTCCCCCAGCTATAAAGTTTTCTTTTTTTCTTTAGTGTCTTCGCACAGTTTGATGCGGGATTTCCGCTGCAGTGAGACTCATATGCAGTCGCTTAGAATAAAACATTATTCCCACCACTTGAAAATCAATCGGCTCGCTAAAATGCAGTATCTGGGCTGAATAATGGTAACCGGTAACTCCCCGCGTCTGGAGTGAACGATTCTTGTAGTTGCCATTTTAATGCTCTCGCGTTTCCAATCCGCCGAAAAGTGGTTGTCTGTCTGTGGGATACCTACTTCTAGCACGTGGGCCACATTGGTCACGTGATGCTTTGATGTCATCACAAGCTGCCCAGGGGAGTTGTCACGAAACTGCCCACCGTGGCAGTTCAATTAATTGTTGGTCGCGAGAGATTCCTCAGGAACATCATAGGTCTCACAAACCCCGGCCATCGGAGGTCAGTGGCGCGTTCGCTGCACCTTTGCGCCAGGAACGGAATCAGGACTCCCACGTATCTGTGCATGTAGAGAACGAAACATTCTACCGCAGTACATGCCTAAAGTTATGCAATACCACGCAAACTTACATCATATGATATCAACCTCAGTAAGCCAGTTAAGTTCATACAAAAGAATAGAAAGCCACGATAAACCATGCAAAGAGAGGATTATGCGCTAGCGCACGATAATTCGTAGTTAACCTCAAGCTAATTTGCCCGTGAATTTTTTGCTTGCTTGCACACCCAAGCGCTGAGTGTCAAATTCCCTACCATGCCTGCCAGAAATTTGGTTGATAAAGTCAGACGCGCCATTACGTGGTCGCACGTCTCACCAGGCCACAGAAATAAACCAAGAGATGTTCCTGTTACTTGGAGACCAGTACTTTTTTTAGCACATCCTAACATGCAACGCGGAGTGAGCGATGATTCAGACCAAAGTGGTTAAGCTGCTTCTTTATTTCCGCGGTAAGACTACAGAGGTTGGCTTTGCCCACGACGTTGCGGCCCCGATTTCCTATACCGAAATTGCAGTGAAAATATAAAATATAAGGTGTGACTGTACAGAACTACTCGCAGTGTGATTGAAAAAATTCTACACAAACGCCGCCAACAGGCTTTGATTTGACAGTGGAGTTTCGTAGAAGCATTTTTTTTTTCACTGCAGACAGCTCTTTTAAACCTTACTGAGCTGATATCGGACTTCGTTGTGGGAAAGAAGGCTTAGAACTGTTTGAATTCATCAGCCTTCTAAGGTATAATTTCTAAGTCAATTTTACTCACCACTCTGATCGTCCGACCGACTCGGGGCTGATAACGAAAATGTCGACTACGGGACTACGGTTCCCGTTGGACCTGCTTCGCTCGCTGCTTCGCTCGCTGCTGTTTCGGTGGCTGCTTCGGTGGCAGCTGCTTCGATGGCTACTTCGGTGGCTGCTGCTTCGGTGGCTGCTTCGGTGGTTGCTGCTTCGGCGGCTACTTCGGCCGCTGCTTCGGTGGTTGCTGCTTCGGCGGCTACTTCGGCCGCTGCTTCGGCGGCTGCTTCGGCGGCTGCTTCGGTGGCTGCTGCTTCGGTGGTTGCTGCTTCGGCGGCTACTTCGGCCGCTGCTTCGGCGGCTGCTTCGGTGGCTGTTTCGGTGGCTGCTTCGGCGGCTCCTTCGGTGGCTCTGCTTCGGTGGCTGCTTCGGCGGCTGCTGCTTCGGCGGCTGCTTATGTGGCTGCTTCGGCGGCTGCTTTGGCGGCTGCTTCGGCGGCTGCTTTGGCGGCTGCTTCGGCGGCTGCTTCGGTGGCTGCTTCGGCGGCTGCTTCGGCGGCTGCTTCGGTGGCTGCTTCGGGGGCTGCTTCGGCGGCTGCTTCGGTAGTTGCTTCGGCGGCTGCTTCGGCGGCTGCTGCTTCGGTGGCTGTTGCTTCGGTGGCTGATGCTTCGGTGGCTGCTTCGGTGGCTGCTTCGGTGGCTGCTACGGCGGCTGTTTCGGCGGCTGCTTCGGCGGCTGCTTCGGCGGCTGCTTCGGTGGCTGCTTCGGCGGCAGCTCCGACGGCTGCTTCGGCGGATGCTTCGACGGCCGCTTCGGTGGCTGCTTCGACGGCTGCTTCGGTGGCTGCTTCGACGGCTGCTTCGGCGGATGCTTCGGCGGCTGCTTCGGTGGCTGCTTCGGCGACTGCTTCGGCGGCTGCTTCGGTGGCTGCTTCGGGGGCTGCTTCGGCGGCTGCTTCGGTAGCTGCTTCGGCGGCTGCTGCTTCGGTGGCTGTTGCTTCGGTGGCTGATGCTTCGGTGGCTGCTTCGGTGGCTGCTTCGGTGGCTGCTACGGCGGCTGCTTCGGCGGCTGCTTTGGCGGCTGCTTCGGCGGCTGCTTTGGCGGCTGCTTCGGTGGCTGCTTCGGCGGCTGCTTCGGCGGCTGCTTCGGTGGCTGCTTCGGCGGCTGCTTCGGCGACTGCTTCGGCGGCTGCTTCGGTGGATGCTTCGGGGGCTGCTTCGGCGGCTGCTTCGGCGGCTGCTCCGGCGGCTGCTTCGGCGGCTGCTTCGACGGCCGCTTCGGTGGCTGCTTCGACGGCTGCTTCGGCGGATGCTTCGGCGGCTGCTTCGGTGGCTGCTTCGGTGGCTGCTTCGGCGGCTGCTTCGGTAGCTGCTTCGGCGGCTGCTTCGGCGGCTGCTGCTTCGGTGGCTGTTGCTTCGGTGGCTGATGCTTCGGTGGCTGCTTCGGTGGCTGCTTCGGTGGCTGCTACGGCGGCTGTTTCGCCGGCTGCTTCGGCGGCTGCTTCGGCGGCTGCTTCGGTGGCTGCTCCGGCGGCTGCTTCGGTGGCTGCTTCGGCGGCTGCTTCTGCGGCTGCTTCGGCTGCTGCTTCGGTGGCTGCTGCTGTTGCTTCGGTGGCTGCTGCTGCTGCTTTGGTGGCTGCTGCTGCTGCTTCGGTGGCTGCTGATGCTGCTTCGGTGGCTGCTGCTCCTTCGATGGCTGCTGCTGCTGCGGTGGCAGCTTCGGCGGCTGCTTCGGTGGCTGTTTCGGTGGCTGCATCGGTGGTTGCTTTGGTGGCTGCTTCGGTGGCTGCTTCGGTGGCTGCTTCGGTGGCTGCTTTGGCGGGTGCTTCGGCGGCTGCTTCGGTCACTCCTTCGGCGGCTGCTTCGGCGGCTGCTTCGGTGGCTGCTTCGGTGGCTGCTTCGGTGGCTGCTTCGGTGGCTGCTTCGGTGGCTGCTTCGGCGGCTGCTTCGGTGGCTGCTTCGGCGGCTGCTTCGGTGGCTGCTTCGGCGGCTGCTTCGGTGGATGCTTCGGCGGCTGCTTCGGTGGCTGCTTCGGTGGCTGCTTCGGCGGCTGCTTCGGCGGCTGCTTCGGCAGCTGCTTCGGCGGGTGCTTCGGCGGCCGCTTCGGAGGCTGCTTCGGTGGCTGCTTCGGCGGCTGCTTCGGCGGCTGCTTCGGTGGCTGATTCGGCGGCTGCTTCGGCGGCGGCTCCGGTGGCTGCTTCGGCGGTTGCTTCGGTGCCTGCTTCGGCGGCTACTTCGGCGGCTGCTTCGGCGGCTGCTTCGCTGGCTGCTGCTTCGGTGGCTGCTTCGGTGGCTGATGCTTCGATGGCTACTTCGGTGGCTGCTGCTTCGGTGGCTGCTTCGGTGGCTGCTGCTTCGGTGGCTGCTTCGGTGGCTTCTGCTTCGGTGGCTGCTTCGGTGGCTGCTGCTTCGGTGGCTGCTTCGGCGGGTGCTTCGGTGGCTGCTTCGGCGGCTGCTTCGGTGGCTGCTTCGGCGGGTGCTTCGGTGGCTGCTTCGGCGGCTGCTTCGTCGGCTGCTTCGGTGGCTGCTTCAGTGGCTGCTGCTTCGGTGGCTGCTGCTTCGGTGGCTGCTGCTTCGGTCTGCTGCTTCGGTGGCTGCTTCGGTGGCTGGTTCGGCGGCTGCTTCGGCGGCTGCTTCGGCAGCTGCTTCGGTGGCTGGTTCGGCGGCTGCTTCGGTCGCTGCATCGGTGGCTGCTTCTGCGGCTGCTTCGGCGGCTGCTTCGGTGGCTGCTTCGGCGGCTGCTTCGGCGGCTGCTTCGGTGGCTGCTTCGGCGGCTGCTCCGGCGGCTGCTTCGGCGGCTGCTTCAGCGGCTGCTCCGGCGGCTGCTTCGGCGGCTGCATCGGTCGCTGCTTCGGTGGCTGCTTCGGCGGCTGCTTCGGTGGCTGCTTCGACGGCTGCTTCGGTGGCTGGTTCGGCGGTTGCTTCGGCGGCTGCCTCGGCGGCTGCTTCGTCGGCTGCTTCGGTGGCTGCTGCTTCGTTGGCTGATTCAGTGGCTGCTGCTTCGGTGGCTGCTGCTTCGGTGGCTGCTTCGGTGGCTGCTTCGGCGGCTGCTTCGGCGGCTGCTTCGGTGGCTGCCTCGGCGGCTGCTTCGTCGGCTGCTTCGGTGGCTGCTGCTTCGTTGGCTGCTTCAGTGGCTGCTGCTTCGGTGGCTGCTGCTTCGGTGGCTGCTGCTTCGGTGGCTGCTTCGGTGGCTGGTTCGGCGGCTGCTTCGGCGGCTGCTTCGGCAGCTGCTTCGGTGGCTGGTTCGGCGGCTGCTTCGATCGCTGCTTCGGTGGCTGCTTCTGCGGCTGCTTCGGCGGCTGCTTCGTCGGCTGCTTCGGTGGCTGCTGCTTCGTTGGCTGCTTCAGTGGCTGCTGCTTCTGTGGCTGCTGCTTCGGTGGCTGCTGCTTCGGTGGCTGCTTCGGCAGCTGCTTCGGTGGCTGCTTCGGCGGCTGCTTCGGCGGCTGCTTCGGTGGATGCTTCGCGGCTGCTTCGGTTGGCTGCTTCGGTGGCTGCTAGGACGGCTGCTTCAGCGGCTGCTTCGGCAGCTGCTTCGGCGGCTGCTTCGGCGGCTGCTTCGGTGGCTGCTTCGGCGCCTGCTTCGGCGGCTGCTTCGGTGGCTGCTTCGGTGGCTGCTTCGGCGGCTGCTTCGGTGGCTGCTTCGACGGCTGCTTCGGCGGATGCTTCGGTGGCTGCTTCGGCGGCTGCTTCGGTGGCTGCTTCGGCGGCTGCTCCGGCGGCTGCTTCGGCGGCTGCTTCGGCGGCTGCTCCGGCGGCTGCTTCGGCGGCTGCATCGGTGGCTGCTTCGGTGGCTGCTTCGGCGGCTGCTTCGGTGGCTGCTTCGACGGCTGCTTCGGTGGCTGGTTCGGCGGTTGCTTCGGCGGCTGCCTCGGCGGCTGCTTCGTCGGCTGCTTCGGTGGCTGCTGCTTCGTTGGCTGATTCAGTGGCTGCTGCTTCGGTGGCTGCTGCTTCGGTGGCTGCTGCTTCGGTGGCTGCTTCGGTGGCTGCTTCGGCGGCTGCTTCGGCGGCTGCTTCGGTGGCTGCCTCGGCGGCTGCTTCGTCGGCTGCTTCGGTGGCTGCTGCTTCGTTGGCTGCTTCAGTGGCTGCTGCTTCGGTGGCTGCTGCTTCGGTGGCTGCTGCTTCGGTGGCTGCTTCGGTGGCTGCTTCGGCGGCTGCTTCGGCGGCTGCTTCGGCAGCTGCTTCGGTGGCTGGTTCGGCGGCTGCTTCGATCGCTGCTTCGGTGGCTGCTTCTGCGGCTGCTTCGGCGGCTGCTTCGTCGGCTGCTTCGGTGGCTGCTGCTTCGTTGGCTGCTTCAGTGGCTGCTGCTTCGGTGGCTGCTGCTTCGGTGGCTGTTTCGGTGGCTGCATCGGTGGTTGCTTTGGTGGCTGCTTCGGTGGCTGCTTCGGTGGCTGCTTCGGTGGCTGCTTTGGCGGGTGCTTCGGCGGCTGCTTCGGTCACTCCTTCGGCGGCTGCTTCGGCGGCTGCTTCGGTGGCTGCTTCGGTGGCTGCTTCGGTGGCTGCTTCGGTGGCTGCTTCGGTGGCTGCTTCGGCGGCTGCTTCGGTGGCTGCTTCGGCGGCTGCTTCGGTGGCTGCTTCGGCGGCTGCTTCGGTGGATGCTTCGGCGGCTGCTTCGGTGGCTGCTTCGGTGGCTGCTTCGGCGGCTGCTTCGGCGGCTGCTTCGGCAGCTGCTTCGGCGGGTGCTTCGGCGGCCGCTTCGGAGGCTGCTTCGGTGGCTGCTTCGGCGGCTGCTTCGGCGGCTGCTTCGGTGGCTGATTCGGCGGCTGCTTCGGCGGCGGCTCCGGTGGCTGCTTCGGCGGTTGCTTCGGTGCCTGCTTCGGCGGCTACTTCGGCGGCTGCTTCGGCGGCTGCTTCGCTGGCTGCTGCTTCGGTGGCTGCTTCGGTGGCTGATGCTTCGATGGCTACTTCGGTGGCTGCTGCTTCGGTGGCTGCTTCGGTGGCTGCTGCTTCGGTGGCTGCTTCGGTGGCTTCTGCTTCGGTGGCTGCTTCGGTGGCTGCTGCTTCGGTGGCTGCTTCGGCGGGTGCTTCGGTGGCTGCTTCGGCGGCTGCTTCGGTGGCTGCTTCGGCGGGTGCTTCGGTGGCTGCTTCGGCGGCTGCTTCGTCGGCTGCTTCGGTGGCTGCTTCAGTGGCTGCTGCTTCGGTGGCTGCTGCTTCGGTGGCTGCTGCTTCGGTCTGCTGCTTCGGTGGCTGCTTCGGTGGCTGGTTCGGCGGCTGCTTCGGCGGCTGCTTCGGCAGCTGCTTCGGTGGCTGGTTCGGCGGCTGCTTCGGTCGCTGCATCGGTGGCTGCTTCTGCGGCTGCTTCGGCGGCTGCTTCGGTGGCTGCTTCGGCGGCTGCTTCGGCGGCTGCTTCGGTGGCTGCTTCGGCGGCTGCTCCGGCGGCTGCTTCGGCGGCTGCTTCAGCGGCTGCTCCGGCGGCTGCTTCGGCGGCTGCATCGGTCGCTGCTTCGGTGGCTGCTTCGGCGGCTGCTTCGGTGGCTGCTTCGACGGCTGCTTCGGTGGCTGGTTCGGCGGTTGCTTCGGCGGCTGCCTCGGCGGCTGCTTCGTCGGCTGCTTCGGTGGCTGCTGCTTCGTTGGCTGATTCAGTGGCTGCTGCTTCGGTGGCTGCTGCTTCGGTGGCTGCTTCGGTGGCTGCTTCGGCGGCTGCTTCGGCGGCTGCTTCGGTGGCTGCCTCGGCGGCTGCTTCGTCGGCTGCTTCGGTGGCTGCTGCTTCGTTGGCTGCTTCAGTGGCTGCTGCTTCGGTGGCTGCTGCTTCGGTGGCTGCTGCTTCGGTGGCTGCTTCGGTGGCTGGTTCGGCGGCTGCTTCGGCGGCTGCTTCGGCAGCTGCTTCGGTGGCTGGTTCGGCGGCTGCTTCGATCGCTGCTTCGGTGGCTGCTTCTGCGGCTGCTTCGGCGGCTGCTTCGTCGGCTGCTTCGGTGGCTGCTGCTTCGTTGGCTGCTTCAGTGGCTGCTGCTTCGGTGGCTGCTGCTTCGGTGGCTGCTGCTTCGGTGGCTGCTTCGGCAGCTGCTTCGGTGGCTGCTTCGGCGGCTGCTTCGGCGGCTGCTTCGGTGGATGCTTCGCGGCTGCTTCGGTTGGCTGCTTCGGTGGCTGCTAGGACGGCTGCTTCGGCGGCTGCTTCGGCAGCTGCTTCGGCGGCTGCTTCGGCGGCTGCTTCGGTGGCTGCTTCGGCGCCTGCTTCGGCGGCTGCTTCGGTGGCTGCTTCGGTGGCTGCTTCGGCGGCTGCTTCGGTGGCTGCTTCGACGGCTGCTTCGGCGGATGCTTCGGTGGCTGCTTCGGCGGCTGCTTCGGTGGCTGCTTCGGCGGCTGCTCCGGCGGCTGCTTCGGCGGCTGCTTCGGCGGCTGCTCCGGCGGCTGCTTCGGCGGCTGCATCGGTGGCTGCTTCGGTGGCTGCTTCGGCGGCTGCTTCGGTGGCTGCTTCGACGGCTGCTTCGGTGGCTGGTTCGGCGGTTGCTTCGGCGGCTGCCTCGGCGGCTGCTTCGTCGGCTGCTTCGGTGGCTGCTGCTTCGTTGGCTGATTCAGTGGCTGCTGCTTCGGTGGCTGCTGCTTCGGTGGCTGCTGCTTCGGTGGCTGCTTCGGTGGCTGCTTCGGCGGCTGCTTCGGCGGCTGCTTCGGTGGCTGCCTCGGCGGCTGCTTCGTCGGCTGCTTCGGTGGCTGCTGCTTCGTTGGCTGCTTCAGTGGCTGCTGCTTCGGTGGCTGCTGCTTCGGTGGCTGCTGCTTCGGTGGCTGCTTCGGTGGCTGCTTCGGCGGCTGCTTCGGCGGCTGCTTCGGCAGCTGCTTCGGTGGCTGGTTCGGCGGCTGCTTCGATCGCTGCTTCGGTGGCTGCTTCTGCGGCTGCTTCGGCGGCTGCTTCGTCGGCTGCTTCGGTGGCTGCTGCTTCGTTGGCTGCTTCAGTGGCTGCTGCTTCGGTGGCTGCTGCTTCGGTGGCTGCTGCTTCGGTGGCTGCTTCGGTGGCTGCTTCGGCGGCTGCTCCGGCGGCTACTTTGGCGGCTGCTTCGGCGGCTGCTTTGGCGGCTGCTTCGGCGGCTGCTTTGGCGGCTGCTTCGGCGGCTGCTTCGGCGGCAGCTTCGGTGGCTGCTTCGGGGGCTGCTTCGGCGGCTGCTTCGGCGGCTGCTTCGGCGGCTGCTCCGGCGGCTGCTCCGGCGGCTGCTTCGGCGGCTGCTTCGGTGGCTGCTTCGGCGGCTGCTTCGGAGGCTGCTTCGGTGGATGCTTCGGCGGCTGCTTCGGTGGCTGCTAGGGCGGCTGCTTCGGCGGCTGCTTCGGCAGCTGCTTCGGCGGCTGCTTCGGCGCCTGCTTCGGCGGCTGCTTCGGCGGCTGCTCCGGCGGCTGCTTTGGCGGCTGCTTCGGCGGCTGCTTTGGCGGCTGCTTCGGCGGCTGCTTCGGCAGCTGCTTCGGCACCTGCTTCGGTGGCTGCTTCGGCGGCTGCTTCGGCGGCTGCTTTTGCGGCTGCTTCGGCGGCTGCTTTGGCAGCTGCTTCGGCGGCTGCTTCGGCGGCTGCTTCGGCGGCTGCTTCTGCGGCTGCTTCGGCGGCAGCTTCGGTGGCTGCTTCGGGGGCTGCTTCGGCGGCTGCTTCGGCGGCTGCTTCGGCGGCTGCTCCGGCGGCTGCTCCGGCGGCTGCTCCGGCGGCTGCTTCGGCGGCTGCATCGACGGCCGCTTCGGTGGCTGCTTCGACGGCTGCTTCGGCGGATGCTTCGGTGGCTGCTTCGGTGCCTGCTTCGGTGGCTGCTTCGGCGGCTGCTTCGGTGGCTGCTTCGGCGGCTGCTCCGGCGGCTGCTTCGGCGGCTGCATCGACGGCCGCTTCGGTGGCTGCTTCGACGGCTGCTTCGGCGGATGCTTCGGTGGCTGCTTCGGTGCCTGCTTCGGTGGCTGCTTCGGCGGCTGCTTCGGTGGCTGCTTCGGCGGCTGCTCCGGCGGCTGCTTCGGCGGCTGCTTCGGCGGCTGCTCCGGCGGCCGCTTCGGCGGCTGCTTCTGCGGCTGCTTCGGCGGATGCTTCGGTGGCTGCTTCGGTGGCTGCTTCGGTGGCTGCTTCAGCGGCTGTTTCGGTGGCTGCTTCGGCGGCTGCTGCTTCGGTGGCTGCTGCTTCGGTGGCTGCTGCTTCGGCAGCTGCTTCGCTGGCATGCTGCTGTTGCTTCGGTGGCTGCTGCTGCTGCTTTGGTGGCTGCTGCTGCTGCTTCGGTGGCTGCTGATGCTGCTTCGGTGGCTGCTTTGGTGGCTGCTTCGGTGGCTGCTTCAGCGGCTGCTTTGGCGGCTGCTGCTTCGGTGGCTGCTGCTTCGGTGGCTGCTGCTTCGGTGGCTGCTGCTTCGGTGCTGCTTCGCTGGCTGCTTCGGTGGCTGCTACGGCGGCTGTTTCGGCGGCTGCTTCGGCGGCTGCTCCGGCCGGCTGCTTCGGCGGCTGCTTCGGCGGCCCGCTTCGTCCGGCTGCTCGACGACCGCTTCGGCGGCTGCTTCGGCGGATGCTTCGGCGGCTGCTTCGGCGGCTGCTTCGGTTGGCTGCTTCGGTGGCTGCTTCGGCGGCTGCTTCGGTGTGGTGCTTCGGTGGCTGCTTCGGTGGCTGCTTCGGCGGCTGCTTCGGTGGATGCTTCGGCGGCTGCTTCGGTGGCTGCTTCGGGTGGCTGCTTCGGCGGCTGCTTCGGTGGCTGCATTCGGCGGCTGCTTCGGTGCCTGCTTCGGCGGCTACTTCGGCGGCTGCTTCGGCGGCTGCTTCGCTCGCTGCTGTTTCGATGGCTACTTCGGTGGCTGCTTGCTTCGGTGGCTGCTTCGGCGGCTGCTACGGCGGCTGCTTCGGCGGCTGCTTCGGCGGCTGCTTCGGCGGCTGCTCCGGCGGCAGCTCCGGCGGCTGCTTCGGCGGCTGCTTCGGTGGCTGCTTCGGCGGCTGCTTCGGCGGCTGCTTCGGTGGCTGCTTCGTGCGGCTGCTTCGGTGGCCTGCTTCGGTGGCTGCTTCGGTGGCTGCTTCGGTGGCTGCTAGGGCGGCTGCTTCGGCGGCTGCTTCCGCAGCTGCTTCGGCGGCTGCTTCGGCGGCTGCTTCGGCGCCCTGCTTCGGTGGCTGCTTCGGCGGCTGCTTCGGCGGCTGCTTTTGCGGCCTGCTTCGGCGGCTGCTTTGCAGCTGCTTCGGCGGCTGCTTCGGCGGCTGCTTCGGCGGCTGCTTCTGCGGCTGGCTTCGGCGGCAGCTTCGATGGCTGCTTCGGGGGCTGCTTCGGCGGCTGCTTCGGCGGCTGCTTCGGCGCTGCTCCGGCGGCTGCTCCGGCGGCTGCTTCGGCGGCTGCATCGACGGCCGCTTCGGTGGCTGCTTCGACGGCTGCTTCGGCGGATGCTTCGGTGGCTGCTTCGGTGGCAGCTTCGACGGCTGCTTCGGCGGATGCTTCGGTGGCTGCTTCGGTGCCTGCTTCGGTGGCTGCTTCGGCGGCTGCTTCGGTGGCTGCTTCGGCGGTTGCTCCGGCGGCTGCTTCGGCGGCTGCTTCGGCGGCTGCTCCGGCGGCCGCTTCGGCGGCTGCTTCTGCGGCTGCTTCGGCGGATGCTTCGGCGGCTGCTTCGGCGGCTGCTTCGGTGGCTGCTTCGGTGGCTGCTTCAGCGGCTGTTTCGGTGGCTGCTTCGGCGGCTGCTGCTTCGGTGGCTGCTGCTTCGGTGGCTGCTGCTTCGGCAGCTGCTTCGGTGGCTGCTTCGGTGGCTGTTTCGGCGGCTGCTTCGGTGGCTGCTTCGGTGGCTGCTTCGGCAGCTGCTTCGGTGGCTGCTTCGGCTGCTGCTTCGCTGGCTGCTGCTGTTGCTTCGGTGGCTGCTGCTGCTGCTTTGGTGGCTGCTGCTGCTGCTTCGGTGGCTGCTGATGCTGCTTCGGTGGCTGCTTCGGTGGCTGCTTTGGTGGCTGCTTCGGCGGCTGCTTCGGCGGCTGCTTCGGCAGCTGCTTCGGTGGCTGGTTCGGCGGCTGCTTCGGTGGCTGCTTCTGCGGTTGCTTCGGCGGCTGCTTCGGCGGCTGCTTCGGTGGCTGCTTCGGCGGCTGCTTCGGTGGCTGCTTCGGTGGCTGCTGCTTCGGTAGCTGCTTCGGTGGCTGCTTCGGTGGCTGCTGCTTCGGTGGCTGTTGCTTCGGTGGCCGCTGCTTCGGTGGCTGCTACGGCGGCTGTTTCGGCGGCTGCTTCGGTGGCTGCTTCGGTGGCTGCGTCGGTGGCTGCTGCTTCGGTGGCTGTTTTGGTGGCTGCTGCTTCGGCGGCTGCTTTGGTGGCTGCTTCAGCGGCTGCTTTGGCGGCTGCTGCTTCGGTGGCTGCTGCTCCGGTGGCTGCTGCTTCGGTGGCTGCTGCTTCGGTGGCTGCTTCGGCGGCTGCTCCGGCGGCTGCTTTGGCGGCTGCTTCGGCGGCTGCTTTGGCGGCTGCTTCGGCGGCTGCTTCGGCAGCTGCTTCGGCACCTGCTTCGGTGGCTGCTTCGGCGGCTGCTTCGGCGGCTGCTTTTGCGGCTGCTTCGGCGGCTGCTTTGGCAGCTGCTTCGGCGGCTGCTTCGGCGGCTGCTTCGGCGGCTGCTTCTGCGGCTGCTTCGGCGGCAGCTTCGGTGGCTGCTTCGGGGGCTGCTTCGGCGGCTGCTTCGGCGGCTGCTTCGGCGGCTGCTCCGGCGGCTGCTCCGGCGGCTGCTTCGGCGGCTGCATCGACGGCCGCTTCGGTGGCTGCTTCGACGGCTGCTTCGGCGGATGCTTCGGTGGCTGCTTCGGTGCCTGCTTCGGTGGCTGCTTCGGCGGCTGCTTCGGTGGCTGCTTCGGCGGCTGCTCCGGCGGCTGCTTCGGCGGCTGCATCGACGGCCGCTTCGGTGGCTGCTTCGACGGCTGCTTCGGCGGATGCTTCGGTGGCTGCTTCGGTGCCTGCTTCGGTGGCTGCTTCGGCGGCTGCTTCGGTGGCTGCTTCGGCGGCTGCTCCGGCGGCTGCTTCGGCGGCTGCTTCGGCGGCTGCTCCGGCGGCCGCTTCGGCGGCTGCTTCTGCGGCTGCTTCGGCGGATGCTTCGGCGGCTGCTTCGGTGGCTGCTTCGGTGGCTGCTTCAGCGGCTGTTTCGGTGGCTGCTTCGGCGGCTGCTGCTTCGGTGGCTGCTGCTTCGGTGGCTGCTGCTTCGGTGGCTGCTGCTTCGGCAGCTGCTTCGCTGGCTGCTGCTGTTGCTTCGGTGGCTGCTGCTGCTGCTTTGGTGGCTGCTGCTGCTGCTTCGGTGGCTGCTGATGCTGCTTCGGTGGCTGCTTTGGTGGCTGCTTCGGTGGCTGCTTCAGCGGCTGCTTTGGCGGCTGCTGCTTCGGTGGCTGCTGCTTCGGTGGCTGCTTCGCTGGCTGCTTCGGTGGCTGCTACGGCGGCTGTTTCGGCGGGTGCTTCGGCGGCTGCTCCGGCGGCTGCTTCGGCGGCTGCTTCGGCGGCCGCTTCGTCGGCTGCTTCGACGACCGCTTCGGCGGCTGCTTCGGCGGCTGCTTCGGTGGCTGCTTCGGTGGCTGCTTCGGCGGCTGCTTCGGTGGGTGCTTCGGTGGCTGCTTCGGTGGCTGCTTCGGCGGCTGCTTCGGTGGATGCTTCGGCGGCTGCTTCGGTGGCTGCTTCGGTGGCTGCTTCGGCGGCTGCTTCGGTGGCTGCTTCGGCGGCTGCTTCGGTGCCTGCTTCGGCGGCTACTTCGGCGGCTGCTTCGGCGGCTGCTTCGCTCGCTGCTGTTTCGGTGGCTGCTTCGGTGGCTGCTGCTTCGATGGCTACTTCGGTGGCTGCTGCTTCGGTGGCTGCTTCGGCGGCTGCTACGGCGGCTGCTTCGGCGGCTGCTTCGGCGGCTGCTTCGGCGGCTGCTCCGGCGGCTGCTCCGGCGGCTGCTTCGGCGGCTGCTTCGGTGGCTGCTTCGGAGGCTGCTTCGGCGGCTGCTTCGGCGGCTGCTTCGGTGGATGCTTCGGCGGCTGCTTCGGTGGCTGCTTCGGTGGCTGCTTCGGTGGCTGCTTCGGTGGCTGCTAGGGCGGCTGCTTCGGCGGCTGCTTCGGCAGCTGCTTCGGCGGCTGCTTCGGCGGCTGCTTCGGCGCCTGCTTCGGTGGCTGCTTCGGCGGCTGCTTCGGCGGCTGCTTCGGCGGCTGCTTTTGCGGCTGCTTCGGCGGCTGCTTCGGCAGCTGCTTCGGCGGCTGCTTCGGCGGCTGCTTCGGCGGCTGCTTCTGCGGCTGCTTCGGCGGCAGCTTCGATGGCTGCTTCGGGGGCTGCTTCGGCGGCTGCTTCGGCGGCTGCTCCGGCGGCTGCTCCGGCGGCTGCTTCGGCGGCTGCATCGACGGCCGCTTCGGTGGCTGCTTCGACGGCTGCTTCGGCGGATGCTTCGGTGGCTGCTTCGGTGGCAGCTTCGACGGCTGCTTCGGCGGATGCTTCGGTGGCTGCTTCGGTGCCTGCTTCGGTGGCTGCTTCGGCGGCTGCTTCGGTGGCTGCTTCGGCGGTTGCTCCGGCGGCTGCTTCGGCGGCTGCTTCGGCGGCTGCTCCGGCGGCCGCTTCGGCGGCTGCTTCTGCGGCTGCTTCGGCGGATGCTTCGGCGGCTGCTTCGGCGGCTGCTTCGGTGGCTGCTTCGGTGGCTGCTTCAGCGGCTGTTTCGGTGGCTGCTTCGGCGGCTGCTGCTTCGGTGGCTGCTGCTTCGGTGGCTGCTGCTTCGGCAGCTGCTTCGGTGGCTGCTTCGGTGGCTGTTTCGGCGGCTGCTTCGGCGGCTGCTTCGGTGGCTGCTTCGGTGGCTGCTTCGGCAGCTGCTTCGGTGGCTGCTTCGGCTGCTGCTTCGCTGGCTGCTGCTGTTGCTTCGGTGGCTGCTGCTGCTGCTTTGGTGGCTGCTGCTGCTGCTTCGGTGGCTGCTGATGCTGCTTCGGTGGCTGCTTCGGTGGCTGCTTTGGTGGCTGCTTCGGCGGCTGCTTCGGCGGCTGCTTCGGCAGCTGCTTCGGTGGCTGGTTCGGCGGCTGCTTCGGTCGCTGCTTCGGTGGCTGCTTCTGCGGTTGCTTCGGCGGCTGCTTCGGCGGCTGCTTCGGTGGCTGCTTCGGCGGCTGCTTCGGTGGCTGCTTCGGTGGCTGCTGCTTCGGTAGCTGCTTCGGTGGCTGCTTCGGTGGCTGCTGCTTCGGTGGCTGTTGCTTCGGTGGCTGCTGCTTCGGTGGCTGCTACGGCGGCTGTTTCGGCGGCTGCTTCGGTGGCTGCTTCGGTGGCTGCGTCGGTGGCTGCTGCTTCGGTGGCTGTTTTGGTGGCTGCTGCTTCGGCGGCTGCTTTGGTGGCTGCTTCGGTGGCTGCTTCAGCGGCTGCTTTGGCGGCTGCTGCTTCGGTGGCTGCTGCTTCGGTGGCTGCTGCTTCGGTGGCTGCTTCGCTGGCTGCTTCGGTGGCTGCTACGGCGGCTGCTTCGGCGGCTGCTTCGGCGGCTGCTTCGGCGGCTGCTCCGGCGGCTGCTCCGGCGGCTGCTTCGGCGGCTGCTTCGGTGGCTGCTTCGGCGGCTGCTTCGGCGGCTGCTTCTGTGGATGCTTCGGCGGCTGCTTCGGTGGCTGCTTCGGTGGCTGCTAGGGCGGCTGCTTCGGCGGCTGCTTCGGCAGCTGCTTCGGCGGCTGCTTCGGCGGCTGCTTCGGCGCCTGCTTCGGTGGCTGCTTCGGCGGCTGCTTCGGCGGCTGCTTTTGCGGCTGCTTCGGCGGCTGCTTTGGCAGCTGCTTCGGCGGCTGCTTCGGCGGCTGCTTCGGCGGCTGCTTCTGCGGCTGCTTCGGCGGCAGCTTCGATGGCTGCTTCGGGGGCTGCTTCGGCGGCTGCTTCGGCGGCTGCTTCGGCGGCTGCTCCGGCGGCTGCTCCGGCGGCTGCTTCGGCGGCTGCATCGACGGCCGCTTCGGTGGCTGCTTCGACGGCTGCTTCGGCGGATGCTTCGGTGGCTGCTTCGGTGGCAGCTTCGACGGCTGCTTCGGCGGATGCTTCGGTGGCTGCTTCGGTGCCTGCTTCGGTGGCTGCTTCGGCGGCTGCTTCGGTGGCTGCTTCGGCGGTTGCTCCGGCGGCTGCTTCGGCGGCTGCTTCGGCGGCTGCTCCGGCGGCCGCTTCGGCGGCTGCTTCTGCGGCTGCTTCGGCGGATGCTTCGGCGGCTGCTTCGGCGGCTGCTTCGGTGGCTGCTTCGGTGGCTGCTTCAGCGGCTGTTTCGGTGGCTGCTTCGGCGGCTGCTGCTTCGGTGGCTGCTGCTTCGGTGGCTGCTGCTTCGGTGGCTGCTTCGGTGGCTGTTTCGGCGGCTGCTTCGGCGGCTGCTTCGGTGGCTGCTTCGGTGGCTGCTTCGGCAGCTGCTTGGGTGGCTGCTTCGGCTGCTGCTTCGCTGGCTGCTGCTGTTGCTTCGGTGGCTGCTGCTGCTGCTTTGGTGGCTGCTGCTGCTGCTTCGGTGGCTGCTGATGCTGCTTCGGTGGCTGCTTCGGTGGCTGCTTTGGTGGCTGCTTCGGCGGCTGCTTCGGCGGCTGCTTCGGCAGCTGCTTCGGTGGCTGGTTCGGCGGCTGCTTCGGTCGCTGCTTCGGTGGCTGCTTCTGCGGTTGCTTCGGCGGCTGCTTCGGCGGCTGCTTCGGTGGCTGCTTCGGCGGCTGCTTCGGTGGCTGCTTCGGTGGCTGCTGCTTCGGTAGCTGCTTCGGTGGCTGCTTCGGTGGCTGCTGCTTCGGTGGCTGTTGCTTCGGTGGCTGCTGCTTCGGTGGCTGCTACGGCGGCTGTTTCGGCGGCTGCTTCGGTGGCTGCTTCGGTGGCTGCGTCGGTGGCTGCTGCTTCGGTGGCTGTTTTGGTGGCTGCTGCTTCGGCGGCTGCTTTGGTGGCTGCTTCGGTGGCTGCTTCAGCGGCTGCTTTGGCGGCTGCTGCTTCGGTGGCTGCTGCTTCGGTGGCTGCTTCGCTGGCTGCTTCGGTGGCTGCTACGGCGGCTGTTTCGGCGGCTGCTTCGGCGGCTGCTCCGGCGGCTGCTTCGGCGGCTGCTTCGGCGGCCGCTTCGTCGGCTGCTTCGACGACCGCTTCGGCGGCTGCTTCGGCGGATGCTTCGGCGGCTGCTTCGGCGGCTGCTTCGGTGGCTGCTTCGGTGGCTGCTTCGGCGGCTGCTTCGGTGGGTGCTCCGGTGGCTGCTTCGGTGGCTGCTTCGGCGGCTGCTTCGGTGGATGCTTCGGCGGCTGCTTCGGTGGCTGCTTCGGTGGCTGCTTCGGCGGCTGCTTCGGTGGCTGCTTCGGCGGCTGCTTCGGTGCCTGCTTCGGCGGCTGCTTCGGCGGCTGCTTCGCTCGCTGCTGTTTCGGTGGCTGCTTCGGTGGCTGCTGCTTCGATGGCTACTTCGGTGGCTGCTGCTTCGGTGGCTGCTTCGGTGGCTGCTACGGCGGCTGCTTCGGCGGCTGCTTCGGCGGCTGCTCCGGCGGCTGCTTCGGTGGCTGCTTCGGCGGCTGCTTCGGCGGCTGCTTCGGTGGATGCTTCGGCGGCTGCTTCGGTGGCTGCTAGGGCGGCTGCTTCGGCGGCTGCTTCGGCGGCTGCTTCGGTGCCTGCTTCGGCGGCTACTTCGGCGGCTGCTTCGGCGGCTGCTTCGCTCGCTGCTGTTTCGGTGGCTGCTTCGGTGGCTGCTGCTTCGATGGCTACTTCGGTGGCTGCTGCTTCGGTGGCTGCTTCGGTGGCTGCTACGGCGGCTGTTTCGGCGGCTGCTTCGGCGGCTGCTTCGGTGGCTGCTTCGGCGGCTGCTTCGGTGGCTGCTGCGGTGGCTGCTTCGGCGGCTGCTTCGGTGGCTGCTTCGACGGCTGCTTCGGCGGATGCTTCGGTGGCTGCTTCGGTGCCTGCTTCGGTGGCTGCTTCGGCGGCTGCTTCGGTGGCTGCTTCGGCGGCTGCTCCGGCGGCTGCTTCGGCGGCTGCTTCGGCGGCTGCTCCGGCGGCCGCTTCGGCGGCTGCTTCTGCGGCTGCTTCGGCGGATGCTTCGGCGGCTGCTTCGGTGGCTGCTTCGGTGGCTGCTTCAGCGGCTGTTTCGGTGGCTGCTTCGGCGGCTGCTGCTTCGGTGGCTGCTGCTTCGGTGGCTGCTGCTTCGGCAGCTGCTTCGCTGGCTGCTGCTGTTGCTTCGGTGGCTGCTGCTGCTGCTTTGGTGGCTGCTGCTGCTGCTTCGGTGGCTGCTGATGCTGCTTCGGTGGCTGCTTTGGTGGCTGCTTCGGTGGCTGCTTCAGCGGCTGCTTTGGCGGCTGCTGCTTCGGTGGCTGCTGCTTCGGTGGCTGCTTCGCTGGCTGCTTCGGTGGCTGCTACGGCGGCTGTTTCGGCGGGTGCTTCGGCGGCTGCTCCGGCGGCTGCTTCGGCGGCTGCTTCGGCGGCCGCTTCGTCGGCTGCTTCGACGACCGCTTCGGCGGCTGCTTCGGCGGCTGCTTCGGTGGCTGCTTCGGTGGCTGCTTCGGCGGCTGCTTCGGTGGGTGCTTCGGTGGCTGCTTCGGTGGCTGCTTCGGCGGCTGCTTCGGTGGATGCTTCGGCGGCTGCTTCGGTGGCTGCTTCGGTGGCTGCTTCGGCGGCTGCTTCGGTGGCTGCTTCGGCGGCTGCTTCGGTGCCTGCTTCGGCGGCTACTTCGGCGGCTGCTTCGGCGGCTGCTTCGCTCGCTGCTGTTTCGGTGGCTGCTTCGGTGGCTGCTGCTTCGATGGCTACTTCGGTGGCTGCTGCTTCGGTGGCTGCTTCGGCGGCTGCTACGGCGGCTGCTTCGGCGGCTGCTTCGGCGGCTGCTTCGGCGGCTGCTCCGGCGGCTGCTCCGGCGGCTGCTTCGGCGGCTGCTTCGGTGGCTGCTTCGGAGGCTGCTTCGGCGGCTGCTTCGGCGGCTGCTTCGGTGGATGCTTCGGCGGCTGCTTCGGTGGCTGCTTCGGTGGCTGCTTCGGTGGCTGCTTCGGTGGCTGCTAGGGCGGCTGCTTCGGCGGCTGCTTCGGCAGCTGCTTCGGCGGCTGCTTCGGCGGCTGCTTCGGCGCCTGCTTCGGTGGCTGCTTCGGCGGCTGCTTCGGCGGCTGCTTCGGCGGCTGCTTTTGCGGCTGCTTCGGCGGCTGCTTTGGCAGCTGCTTCGGCGGCTGCTTCGGCGGCTGCTTCGGCGGCTGCTTCTGCGGCTGCTTCGGCGGCAGCTTCGATGGCTGCTTCGGGGGCTGCTTCGGCGGCTGCTTCGGCGGCTGCTCCGGCGGCTGCTCCGGCGGCTGCTTCGGCGGCTGCATCGACGGCCGCTTCGGTGGCTGCTTCGACGGCTGCTTCGGCGGATGCTTCGGTGGCTGCTTCGGTGGCAGCTTCGACGGCTGCTTCGGCGGATGCTTCGGTGGCTGCTTCGGTGCCTGCTTCGGTGGCTGCTTCGGCGGCTGCTTCGGTGGCTGCTTCGGCGGTTGCTCCGGCGGCTGCTTCGGCGGCTGCTTCGGCGGCTGCTCCGGCGGCCGCTTCGGCGGCTGCTTCTGCGGCTGCTTCGGCGGATGCTGCTTCGGTGGCTGCTGCTTCGGTGGCTGCTGCTTCGGCAGCTGCTTCGGTGGCTGCTTCGGTGGCTGTTTCGGCGGCTGCTTCGGCGGCTGCTTCGGTGGCTGCTTCGGTGGCTGCTTCGGCAGCTGCTTCGGTGGCTGCTTCGGCTGCTGCTTCGCTGGCTGCTGCTGTTGCTTCGGTGGCTGCTGCTGCTGCTTTGGTGGCTGCTGCTGCTGCTTCGGTGGCTGCTGATGCTGCTTCGGTGGCTGCTTCGGTGGCTGCTTTGGTGGCTGCTTCGGCGGCTGCTTCGGCGGCTGCTTCGGCAGCTGCTTCGGTGGCTGGTTCGGCGGCTGCTTCGGTCGCTGCTTCGGTGGCTGCTTCTGCGGTTGCTTCGGCGGCTGCTTCGGCGGCTGCTTCGGTGGCTGCTTCGGCGGCTGCTTCGGTGGCTGCTTCGGTGGCTGCTGCTTCGGTAGCTGCTTCGGTGGCTGCTTCGGTGGCTGCTGCTTCGGTGGCTGTTGCTTCGGTGGCTGCTGCTTCGGTGGCTGCTACGGCGGCTGTTTCGGCGGCTGCTTCGGTGGCTGCTTCGGTGGCTGCGTCGGTGGCTGCTGCTTCGGTGGCTGTTTTGGTGGCTGCTGCTTCGGCGGCTGCTTTGGTGGCTGCTTCGGTGGCTGCTTCAGCGGCTGCTTTGGCGGCTGCTGCTTCGGTGGCTGCTGCTTCGGTGGCTGCTGCTTCGGTGGCTGCTTCGCTGGCTGCTTCGGTGGCTGCTACGGCGGCTGCTTCGGCGGCTGCTTCGGCGGCTGCTTCGGCGGCTGCTCCGGCGGCTGCTCCGGCGGCTGCTTCGGCGGCTGCTTCGGTGGCTGCTTCGGCGGCTGCTTCGGCGGCTGCTTCTGTGGATGCTTCGGCGGCTGCTTCGGTGGCTGCTTCGGTGGCTGCTAGGGCGGCTGCTTCGGCGGCTGCTTCGGCAGCTGCTTCGGCGGCTGCTTCGGCGGCTGCTTCGGCGCCTGCTTCGGTGGCTGCTTCGGCGGCTGCTTCGGCGGCTGCTTTTGCGGCTGCTTCGGCGGCTGCTTTGGCAGCTGCTTCGGCGGCTGCTTCGGCGGCTGCTTCGGCGGCTGCTTCTGCGGCTGCTTCGGCGGCAGCTTCGATGGCTGCTTCGGGGGCTGCTTCGGCGGCTGCTTCGGCGGCTGCTTCGGCGGCTGCTCCGGCGGCTGCTCCGGCGGCTGCTTCGGCGGCTGCATCGACGGCCGCTTCGGTGGCTGCTTCGACGGCTGCTTCGGCGGATGCTTCGGTGGCTGCTTCGGTGGCAGCTTCGACGGCTGCTTCGGCGGATGCTTCGGTGGCTGCTTCGGTGCCTGCTTCGGTGGCTGCTTCGGCGGCTGCTTCGGTGGCTGCTTCGGCGGTTGCTCCGGCGGCTGCTTCGGCGGCTGCTTCGGCGGCTGCTCCGGCGGCCGCTTCGGCGGCTGCTTCTGCGGCTGCTTCGGCGGATGCTTCGGCGGCTGCTTCGGCGGCTGCTTCGGTGGCTGCTTCGGTGGCTGCTTCAGCGGCTGTTTCGGTGGCTGCTTCGGCGGCTGCTGCTTCGGTGGCTGCTGCTTCGGTGGCTGCTGCTTCGGTGGCTGCTTCGGTGGCTGTTTCGGCGGCTGCTTCGGCGGCTGCTTCGGTGGCTGCTTCGGTGGCTGCTTCGGCAGCTGCTTGGGTGGCTGCTTCGGCTGCTGCTTCGCTGGCTGCTGCTGTTGCTTCGGTGGCTGCTGCTGCTGCTTTGGTGGCTGCTGCTGCTGCTTCGGTGGCTGCTGATGCTGCTTCGGTGGCTGCTTCGGTGGCTGCTTTGGTGGCTGCTTCGGCGGCTGCTTCGGCGGCTGCTTCGGCAGCTGCTTCGGTGGCTGGTTCGGCGGCTGCTTCGGTCGCTGCTTCGGTGGCTGCTTCTGCGGTTGCTTCGGCGGCTGCTTCGGCGGCTGCTTCGGTGGCTGCTTCGGCGGCTGCTTCGGTGGCTGCTTCGGTGGCTGCTGCTTCGGTAGCTGCTTCGGTGGCTGCTTCGGTGGCTGCTGCTTCGGTGGCTGTTGCTTCGGTGGCTGCTGCTTCGGTGGCTGCTACGGCGGCTGTTTCGGCGGCTGCTTCGGTGGCTGCTTCGGTGGCTGCGTCGGTGGCTGCTGCTTCGGTGGCTGTTTTGGTGGCTGCTGCTTCGGCGGCTGCTTTGGTGGCTGCTTCGGTGGCTGCTTCAGCGGCTGCTTTGGCGGCTGCTGCTTCGGTGGCTGCTGCTTCGGTGGCTGCTTCGCTGGCTGCTTCGGTGGCTGCTACGGCGGCTGTTTCGGCGGCTGCTTCGGCGGCTGCTCCGGCGGCTGCTTCGGCGGCTGCTTCGGCGGCCGCTTCGTCGGCTGCTTCGACGACCGCTTCGGCGGCTGCTTCGGCGGATGCTTCGGCGGCTGCTTCGGCGGCTGCTTCGGTGGCTGCTTCGGTGGCTGCTTCGGCGGCTGCTTCGGTGGGTGCTCCGGTGGCTGCTTCGGTGGCTGCTTCGGCGGCTGCTTCGGTGGATGCTTCGGCGGCTGCTTCGGTGGCTGCTTCGGTGGCTGCTTCGGCGGCTGCTTCGGTGGCTGCTTCGGCGGCTGCTTCGGTGCCTGCTTCGGCGGCTGCTTCGGCGGCTGCTTCGCTCGCTGCTGTTTCGGTGGCTGCTTCGGTGGCTGCTGCTTCGATGGCTAATTCGGTGGCTGCTGCTTCGGTGGCTGCTTCGGTGGCTGCTACGGCGGCTGCTTCGGCGGCTGCTTCGGCGGCTGCTCCGGCGGCTGCTTCGGTGGCTGCTTCGGCGGCTGCTTCGGCGGCTGCTTCGGTGGATGCTTCGGCGGCTGCTTCGGTGGCTGCTAGGGCGGCTGCTTCGGCGGCTGCTTCGGCGGCTGCTTCGGTGCCTGCTTCGGCGGCTACTTCGGCGGCTGCTTCGGCGGCTGCTTCGCTCGCTGCTGTTTCGGTGGCTGCTTCGGTGGCTGCTGCTTCGATGGCTACTTCGGTGGCTGCTGCTTCGGTGGCTGCTTCGGTGGCTGCTACGGCGGCTGTTTCGGCGGCTGCTTCGGCGGCTGCTTCGGTGGCTGCTTCGGCGGCTGCTTCGGTGGCTGCTGCGGTGGCTGCTTCGGCGGCTGCTTCGGCTGCTGCTTCGACGGCTGCTTCGGTGGGTGCTTCGGTGGCTGCTTCGGCGGCTGCTTCGGTGGGTGCTCCGGTGGCTGCTTCGGTGGCTGCTTCGGCGGCTGCTTCGGTGGATGCTTCGGCGGCTGCTTCGGTGGCTGCTTCGGTGGCTGCTTCGGCGGCTGCTTCGGTGGCTGCTTCGGCGGCTGCTTCGGTGCCTGCTTCGGCGGCTGCTTCGGCGGCTGCTTCGCTCGCTGCTGTTTCGGTGGCTGCTTCGGTGGCTGCTGCTTCGATGGCTACTTCGGTGGCTGCTGCTTCGGTGGCTGCTTCGGTGGCTGCTACGGCGGCTGCTTCGGCGGCTGCTTCGGCGGCTGCTCCGGCGGCTGCTTCGGTGGCTGCTTCGGCGGCTGCTTCGGCGGCTGCTTCGGTGGATGCTTCGGCGGCTGCTTCGGTGGCTGCTAGGGCGGCTGCTTCGGCGGCTGCTTCGGCGGCTGCTTCGGTGCCTGCTTCGGCGGCTACTTCGGCGGCTGCTTCGGCGGCTGCTTCGCTCGCTGCTGTTTCGGTGGCTGCTTCGGTGGCTGCTGCTTCGATGGCTACTTCGGTGGCTGCTGCTTCGGTGGCTGCTTCGGTGGCTGCTACGGCGGCTGTTTCGGCGGCTGCTTCGGCGGCTGCTTCGGTGGCTGCTTCGGCGGCTGCTTCGGTGGCTGCTGCGGTGGCTGCTTCGGCGGCTGCTTCGGCTGCTGCTTCGACGGCTGCTTCGGTGGGTGCTTCGGTGGCTGCTTCGGCGGCTACTTCGGTGGCTGCTTCGTCGGCTGCTTCGGTGGCTGCTGCTTCGTTGGCTGCTTCAGTGGCTGCTGCTTCGGTGGCTGCTGCTTCGGTGGCTGCTGCTTCGGTGGCTGCTTCGGTGGCTGGTTCGGCGGCTGCTTCGGCGGCTGGTTCGGCAGCTGCTTCGGTGGCTGGTTCGGCGGCTGCTTCGGTCGCTGCTTCGGTGGCTGCTTCTGCGGCTGCTTCGGCGGCTGCTTCGGTGGCTGCTGCTTCGGTGGCTGCTTCGGCGGCTGCTTCGGCGGCTGCTTCGGTGACTTCTTCGGCGGCTGCTTCGGTGGCTGCTTCTGCGGCTCCTTCGGTGGCTGCTTCGGCGGCTGCTCCGGCGGCTGCTTTGGCGGCTGCTTCGGCGGCTGCTTTGGCGGCTGCTTCGGCGGCTGCTTTGGCGGCTGCTTCGGCGGCTGCTTCGGCGGCAGCTTTGGTGGCTGCTTCGGGGGCTGCTTCGGCGGCTGCTTCGGCGGCTGCTTCGGCGGCTGCTCCGGCGGCTGCTCCGGCGGCTGCTTCGGCGGCTGCTTCGGTGGCTGCTTCGGCGGCTGCTTCGGCGGCTGCTTCGGTGGATGCTTCGGCGGCTGCTTCGGTGGCTGCTTCGGTGGCTGCTAGGGCGGCTGCTTCGGCGGCTGCTTCGGCAGCTGCTTCGGCGGCTGCTTCGGCGGCTGCTTCGGCGCCTGCTTCGGTGGCTGCTTCGGCGGCTGCTTCGGCGGCTGCTTTTGCGGCTGCTTCGGCGGCAGCTTCGGTGGCTGCTTTGGCGGCTGCTTCGGTGGCTGCTTCGGCGGCTGCTTCGGTGGCTGCTTCGGCGGCTGCTTCGGCGACTGCTTCGGTGGCTGCTTCGGTGGATGCTTCGGGGGCTGCTTCGGCGGCTGCTTCGGCGGCTGCTCCGGCGGCTGCTTCGGCGGCTGCTTCGACGGCCGCTTCGGTGGCTGCTTCGACGGCTGCTTCGGCGGATGCTTCGGCGGCTGCTTCGGTGGCTGCTTCGGTGGCTGCTTCGGCGGCTGCTTCGGTAGCTGCTTCGGCGGCTGCTTCGGCGGCTGCTGCTTCGGTGGCTGTTTCTTCGGTGGCTGATGCTTCGGTGGCTGCTTCGGTGGCTGCTACGGCGGCTGTTTCGCCGGCTGCTTCGGCGGCTGCTTCGGCGGCTGCTTCGGTGGCTGCTCCGGCGGCTGCTTCGGTGGCTGCTTCGGCGGCTGCTTCGGCGGCTGCTTCGGCTGCTGCTTCGGCGGCTGCTTCGGCGGCTGCTTCGGTGGCTGCTTCGGCGGCTGCTCCAGCGGCTGCTTCGACGACCGCTTCGGCGGCTGCTTCGGCGGATGCTTCGGCGGATGCTTCGGCGGCTGCTTCGGTGGCTGCTTCGGTGGCTGCTTCGGCAGCTGCTTCGGTGGCTGCTTCGGCGGCTGCTTCGGCGGCTGCTTCGGTGGATGCTTCGCGGCTGCTTCGGTTGGCTGCTTCGGTGGCTACTAGGACGGCTGCTTCGGCGGCTGCTTCGGCAGCTGCTTCGGTGGCTGCTTCGGTGGCTGCTTTGGTGGCTGCTTCGGCGGCTGCTTCGGCGGCTGCTTCGGCAGCTGCTTCGGTGGCTGGTTCGGCGGCTGCTTCGGTCGCTGCTTCGGTGGCTGCTTCTGCGGTTGCTTCGGCGGCTGCTTCGGCGGCTGCTTCGGCGGCTGCTTCGGTGGCTGCTTCGGTGGCTGCTGCTTCGGTAGCTGCTTCGGTGGCTGCTTCGGTGGCTGCTGCTTCGGTGGCTGTTGCTTCGGTGGCTGCTGCTTCGGTGGCTGCTACGGCGGCTGTTTCGGCGGCTGCTTCGGTGGCTGCTTCGGTGGCTGCGTCGGTGGCTGCTGCTTCGGTGGCTGTTTTGGTGGCTGCTGCTTCGGCGGCTGCTTTGGTGGCTGCTTCGGTGGCTGCTTCAGCGGCTGCTTTGGCGGCTGCTGCTTCGGTGGCTGCTGCTTCGGTGGCTGCTGCTTCGGTGGCTGCTGCTTCGGTGGCTGCTTCGCTGGCTGCTTCGGTGGCTGCTACGGCGGCTGTTTCGGCGGCTGCTTCGGCGGCTGCTCCGGCGGCTGCTTCGGCGGCTGCTTCGGCGGCCGCTTCGTCGGCTGCTTCGACGACCGCTTCGGCGGCTGCTTCGGCGGATGCTTCGGCGGCTGCTTCGGCGGCTGCTTCGGTGGCTGCTTCGGTGGCTGCTTCGGCGGCTGCTTCGGTGGATGCTTCGGCGGCTGCTTCGGTGGCTGCTTCGGTGGCTGCTTCGGCGGCTGCTTCGGTGGCTGCTTCGGCAGCTGCTTCGGTGCCTGCTTCGGCGGCTAGTTCGGCGGCTGCTTCGCCGGCTGCTTCGCTCGCTGCTGTTTCGGTGGCTGCTTCGGTGGCTGCTGCTTCGATGGCTACTTCGGTGGCTGCTGCTTCGGTGGCTGCTTCGGTGGCTGCTACGGCGGCTGCTTCGGCGGCTGCTTCGGCGGCTGCTCCGGCGGCTGCTTCGGTGGCTGCTTCGGCGGCTGCTTCGGTGGATGCTTCGGCGGCTGCTTCGGTGGCTGCTAGGGCGGCTGCTTCGGCGGCTGCTTCGGCGGCTGCTTCGGTGCCTGCTTCGGCGGCTACTTCGGCGGCTGCTTCGGCGGCTGCTTCGCTCGCTGCTGTTTCGGTGGCTGCTTCGGTGGCTGCTGCTTCGATGGCTACTTCGGTGGCTGCTGCTTCGGTGGCTGCTTCGGTGGCTGCTACGGCGGCTGTTTCGGCGGCTGCTTCGGCGGCTGCTTCGGTGGCTGCTTCGGCGGCTGCTTCGGTGGCTGCTGCGGTGGCTGCTTCGGCGGCTGCTTCGGCTGCTGCTTCGGCGGCTGCTTCGGTGGGTGCTTCGGTGGCTGCTTCGGCGGCTACTTCGGTGGCTGCTTCGTCGGCTGCTTCGGTGGCTGCTGCTTCGTTGGCTGCTTCAGTGGCTGCTGCTTCAGTGGCTGCTGCTTCGGTGGCTGCTCCTTCGGTGGCTGCTTCGGTGGCTGGTTCGGCGGCTGCTTCGGCGGCTGGTTCGGCAGCTGCTTCGGTGGCTGGTTCGGCGGCTGCTTCGGTCGCTGCTTCGGTGGGTGCTTCGGTGGCTGCTTCGGTGGCTGCTTCGGCGGCTGCTTCGGTGGATGCTTCGGCGGCTGCTTCGGTGGCTGCTTCGGTGGCTGCTTCGGCGGCTGCTTCGGTGGCTGCTTCGGTGCCTGCTTCGGCGGCTACTTCGGCGGCTGCTTCGGCGGCTGCTTCGCTCGCTGCTGTTTCGGTGGCTGCTTCGGTGGCTGCTGCTTCGATGGCTACTTCGGTGGCTGCTGCTTCGGTGGCTGCTTCGGTGGCTGCTACGGCGGCTGCTTCGGCGGCTGCTTCGGCGGCTGCTCCGGCGGCTGCTTCGGTGGCTGCTTCGGCGGCTGCTTCGGCGGCTGCTTCGGTGGATGCTTCGGCGGCTGCTTCGGTGGCTGCTAGGGCGGCTGCTTCGGCGGCTGCTTCGGCGGCTGCTTCGGTGCCTGCTTCGGCGGCTACTTCGGCGGCTGCTTCGGCGGCTGCTTCGCTCGCTGCTGTTTCGGTGGCTGCTTCGGTGGCTGCTGCTTCGATGGCTACTTCGGTGGCTGCTGCTTCGGTGGCTGCTTCGGTGGCTGCTACGGCGGCTGTTTCGGCGGCTGCTTCGGCGGCTGCTTCGGTGGCTGCTTCGGCGGCTGCTTCGGTGGCTGCTGCGGTGGCTGCTTCGGCGGCTGCTTCGGCTGCTGCTTCGGCGGCTGCTTCGGTGGGTGCTTCGGTGGCTGCTTCGGCGGCTACTTCGGTGGCTGCTTCGTCGGCTGCTTCGGTGGCTGCTGCTTCGTTGGCTGCTTCAGTGGCTGCTGCTTCGGTGGCTGCTGCTTCGGTGGCTGCTCCTTCGGTGGCTGCTTCGGTGGCTGGTTCGGCGGCTGCTTCGGCGGCTGGTTCGGCAGCTGCTTCGGTGGCTGGTTCGGCGGCTGCTTCGGTCGCTGCTTCGGTGGCTGCTTCTGCGGCTGCTTCGGCGGCTGCTTCGGTGGCTGCTGCTTCGGTGGCTGCTTCGGCGGCTGCTTCGGCGGCTGCTTCGGTGACTTCTTCGGCGGCTGCTTCGGTGGCTGCTTCTGCGGCTCCTTCGGTGGCTGCTTCGGTGGCTGCTCCGGCGGCTGCTTTGGCGGCTGCTTCGGCGGCTGCTTTGGCGGCTGCTTCGGCGGCTGCTTTGGCGGCTGCTTCGGCGGCTGCTTCGGCGGCAGCTTTGGTGGCTGCTTCGGCGGCTGCTTCGGCGGCTGCTTCGGTGGCTGCTTCGGCGGCTGCTTCGGTGGCTGCTTCGGTGGCTGCTGCTTCGGTAGCTGCTTCGGTGGCTGCTTCGGTGGCTGCTGCTTCGGTGGCTGTTGCTTCGGTGGCTGCTGCTTCGGTGGCTGCTACGGCGGCTGTTTCGGCGGCTGCTTCGGTGGCTGCTTCGGTGGCTGCGTCGGTGGCTGCTGCTTCGGTGGCTGTTTTGGTGGCTGCTGCATCGGCGGCTGCTTTGGTGGCTGCTTCGGTGGCTGCTTTGGCGGCTGCTGCTTCGGTGGCTGCTGCTTCGGTGGCTGCTGCTTCGGTGGCTGCTGCTTCGGTGGCTGCTTCGCTGGCTGCTTCGGTGGCTGCTACGGCGGCTGTTTCGGCGGCTGCTTCGGCGGCTGCTCCGGCGGCTGCTTCGGCGGCTGCTTCGGCGGCCGCTTCGTCGGCTGCTTCGACGACCGCTTCGGCGGCTGCTTCGGCGGATGCTTCGGCGGCTGCTTCGGCGGCTGCTTCGGTGGCTGCTTCGGTGGCTGCTTCGGCGGCTGCTTCGGTGGGTGCTTCGGTGGCTGCTTCGGTGGCTGCTTCGGCGGCTGCTTCGGCGGCTGCTTCGGCTGCTGCTTCGGTGGCTGCTGCTTCAGTGGCTGCTGCTTCGGTGGCTGCTGCTTCGGCGGCTACTTCGGCGGCTGCTTCGGTGGCTGCTTCGGCTGCTGCTTCGGCGGCTGCTTCGACGGCTGCTTCGGCAGCTGCTTCGGTGGCTGTTTCGGCGGCTGCTTCGGTGGCTGCTTCGGCGGCTGCTTCGGCGGCTGCTTCGGTGGCTGCTGCTGCGGTGGCTGCTTCGGTGGCTGCTGTTTCGGTGGCTGCTTCGGTGGCCGCTGCTTCGGTAGCTGCTTCGGTGGTGGCTTCGGTGGCTGCTGCTTCGGTGGCTGTTTCGGTGGCTGCTGCTTCGGTGGCTGAGTCGGTGGCTGCTGCTTCAGTGGCTGCTTCGGTGGCTGCTTCGGTGCCTGCTGCTTCGGTGGCTGCTGCATCGGTGGCTGCTTCGTGGCTGCTGCTTCGGTGGCTGCTTCGGTGGCTGCGTCGGTGGCTACTGCTTCGGTGGCTGCTGCTTCGGTGGCTCCTTCGGTGGCTGCTGCTTCGGTTGCTGCTGCTTGGTGGCTGCTTCGGTGCCTGCTTCGGCGGCTACTTCGGCGGCTGCTTCGGCGGCTGCTTCGCTGGCTCCTGCTTCGGTGGCTGCTTCGGAGGCTGCTGCTTCGGTGGCTGTTGCTTCGGTGGCTGCTTCGGTGGCTGCTGCTGCTTCGGTGGCTGCTGCTGCTGCTTTGGTGGCTGCTGCTGCTGCTTCGGTGGCTGCTGCTGCTGCTTCGGTGGCTGCTGCTGTTTCGGTGGCTGCTGCTGCTTCGGTGGCTGCTGCTGCTGCTGCTTTGGTGGCGGCTGCTGCTGGTTCGGTGGCTGCGGCTGCTGCTGCTTCGGTGGCTGCTGCTGCTGCTGCGGTGGCATCTTCAGTGGCTGCTTCGGTGGGTGCTTCGGTGGCTGCGGCTGCTGCTGCTGCTTCGGTGGCTGAGTCGGTGGCTGCTGCTTCGGTGGCTGCTGCTTCGGTGGCTGCTGCTTCGGTGGCTGCTTCGGTGGCTGCTGCTTCGGTGGCTGCTGCATCGGTGGCTGCTTCGTGGCTGCTGCTTCGGTGGCTGCGTCGGTGGCTACTGCTTCGGTGGCTGCTGCTTCGGTGGCTCCCTCGGTGGCTTCTGCTTCGGTTGCTGCTGCTTGGTGGCTGCTTCGGTGGCTGCTTCGGTAGCTGCTTCGGTGGCTGCTGCTGCTGCTGCTGCTGCTTCGGTGGCAGCTTCGGTGGCTGCTTCGGTGGCTGCTTCGATGGCTGCTGCTTCGGTGGCTGCTTCGGTGGCTGCTGCTTCGGTGGCTGCTTCGGTGGCTGCTGCTGCTGCTTCGGTGGCTGCTGCTGCTGCTGCTTTGGTGGCTGCTGCTGCTGGTTCGGTGGCTGCGGCTGCTGCTGCTTCGGTGGCTGCTGCTGCTGCTGCGGTGGCATCTTCGGTGGCTGCTTCGGTGGCTGCTGCTTCGGTGGCTGCTGCTGCTGCTTCGGTGGCTGCTGCTGCTTCGGTGGCTGCTGCTGCTGCTGCTTTGGTGGCTGCTGCTGGTTCGGTGGCTGCGGCTGCTGCTGCTTCGGTGGCTGCTGCTGCTGCTGCGGTGGCATCTTCGGTGGGTGCTTCGGTGGCTGCTTCGGTGGGTGCTTCGGTGGCTGCTTCGGTGGCAGCTTCGGTGGCTGCTTCGGTGGCTGCTTCGGCGGCTGCTTCGGTGGCTGCTTCGGTGGCTGCTTCGGTGGCTGCTTCGGTAGGTTCTTCGGCGGCCGCTTCGGTGGCTGCTTCGGCGGCAGCTTCGGCGGCTGCTTCGGCGGCTGCTTCGGTGGCTGCTTCGGTGGCTGCTTCGGCGGCTGCTTCGGAGGCTGCTTCGGCGGCTGCTTCGGCGGCTGCTTCGGTTGCTGCTTCGGGGGCTGCTTCGGGGGCTGCTTCGGCGGCTGCTCCGGCGGCTGCTCCGGCGGCTGCTTCGGCGGCTGCTTCGACGGCCGCTTAGGCGGCTGCTTCGGCGGCTGCTTCGGCGGCTGCTTCGGTGGCTGCTTCGGTAGCTGCTTCGGCGGCTGCTTCGGTGGCTGCTTCGGCGGCTGCTTCGGCGGCTGCTTTGGTGGCTGCTAGGGCGGCTGCTTCGGCGGCTGCTTCGGCAGCTGCTTCGGCGCCTGCTTCGGTGGCTGCTTCGGCGGCTGCTTCGGCGGCTGCTTTTGCGGCTGCTTCGGCGGCTGCTTTGGCAGCTGCTTCGGCGGCTGCTTCGGCGGCTGCTTCGGCGGCTACTTCTGCGGCTGCTTCGGCGGCAGCTTTGGTGGCTGCTTCGGGGGCTGCTTCGGCGGCTGCTTCGGCGGCTGCTTCGGCGGCTGCTCCGGCGGCTGCTCCGGCGGCTGCTCCGGCGGCTGCTTCGGCGGCTGCATCGACGGCCGCTTCGGTGGCTGCTTCGACGGCTGCTTCGGCGGATGCTTCGGTGGCTGCTTCGGTGCCTGCTTCGGTGGCTGCTTCGGCGGCTGCTTCGGTGGCTGCTTCGGCGGCTGCTCCGGCGGCTGCTTCGGCGGCTGCATCGACGGCCGCTTCGGTGGCTGCTTCGACGGCTGCTTCGGCGGATGCTTCGGTGGCTGCTTCGGTGCCTGCTTCGGTGGCTGCTTCGGCGGCTGCTCCGGCGGCTGCTTCGGCGGCTGCTTCGGCTGCTGCTCCGGCGGCCGCTTCGGCGGCTGCTTCTGCGGCTGCTTCGGCGGATGCTTCGGCGGCTGCTTCGGCGGCTGCTTCGGTGGCTGCTTCGGTGGCTTCTTCAGCGGCTGTTTCGGTGGCTGCTTCGGCGGCTGCTGCTTCGGTGGCTGCTGCTTCGGTGGCTGCTGCTTCGGCAGCTGCTTCGCTGGCTGCTGCTGTTGCTTCGGTGGCTGCTGCTGCTGCTTTGGTGGCTGCTGCTGCTGCTTCGGTGGCTGCTGATGCTGCTTCGGTGGCTGCTTTGGTGGCTGCTTCGGTGGCTGCTTCAGCGGCTGCTTTGGCGGCTGCTGCTTCGGTGGCTGCTGCTTCGGTGGCTGCTGCTTCGGTGGCTGCTGCTTCGGTGGCTGCTTCGCTGGCTGCTTCGGTGGCTACTACGGCGGCTGTTTCGTCGGCTGCTTCGGCGGCTGCTCCGGCGGCTGCTTCGGCGGCTGCTTCGGCGGCCGCTTCGTCGGCTGCTTCGACGACCGCTTCGGCGGCAGCTTCGGTGGCTGCTTCGGGGGCTGCTTCGGCGGCTGCTTCGGCGGCTGCTTCGGCGGCTGCTCCGGCGGCTGCTCCGGCGGCTGCTCCGGCGGCTGCTTCGGCGGCTGCATCGACGGCCGCTTCGGTGGCTGCTTCGACGGCTGCTTCGGCGGATGCTTCGGTGGCTGCTTCGGTGCCTGCTTCGGTGGCTGCTTCGGCGGCTGCTTCGGTGGCTGCTTCGGCGGCTGCTCCGGCGGCTGCTTCGGCGGCTGCATCGACGGCCGCTTCGGTGGCTGCTTCGACGGCTGCTTCGGCGGATGCTTCGGTGGCTGCTTCGGTGCCTGCTTCGGTGGCTGCTTCGGCGGCTGCTTCGGTGGCTGCTTCGGCGGCTGCTCCGGCGGCTGCTTCGGCGGCTGCTTCGGCGGCTGCTTCTGCGGCTGCTTCGGCGGATGCTTCGGCGGCTGCTTCGGCGGCTGCTTCGGTGGCTGCTTCGGTGGCTTCTTCAGCGGCTGTTTCGGTGGCTGCTTCGGCGGCTGCTGCTTCGGTGGCTGCTGCTTCGGTGGCTGCTGCTTCGGCAGCTGCTTCGCTGGCTGCTGCTGTTGCTTCGGTGGCTGCTGCTGCTGCTTTGGTGGCTGCTGCTGCTGCTTCGGTGGCTGCTGATGCTGCTTCGGTGGCTGCTTTGGTGGCTGCTTCGGTGGCTGCTTCAGCGGCTGCTTTGGCGGCTGCTGCTTCGGTGGCTGCTGCTTCGGTGGCTGCTGCTTCGGTGGCTGCTGCTTCGGTGGCTGCTTCGCTGGCTGCTTCGGTGGCTGCTACGGCGGCTGTTTCGGCGGCTGCTTCGGCGGCTGCTCCGGCGGCTGCTTCGGCGGCTGCTTCGGCGGCCGCTTCGTCGGCCTGCTTCGACGACCGCTTCGGCGGCTGCTTCGGCGGATGCTTCGGCGGTCTGCTTTTGCGGCTGCTTCGGCGGCTGCTTTGGCAGCTGCTTCGGCGGCTGCTTCGGCGGCTGCTTCGGCGGCTGCTTCTGCGGCTGCTTCGGCGGCAGCTTCGATGGCTGCTTCGGGGGCTGCTTCGGCGGCTGCTTCGGCGGCTGCTTCGGCGGCTGCTCCGGCGGCTGCTCCGGCGGCTGCTTCGGCGGCTGCATCGACGGCCGCTTCGGTGGCTGCTTCGACGGCTGCTTCGGCGGATGCTGCGGTGGCTGCTTCGGTGGCAGCTTCGACGGCTGCTTCGGCGGATGCTTCGGTGGCTGCTTCGGTGCCTGCTTCGGTGGCTGCTTCGGCGGCTGCTTCGGTGGCTGCTTCGGCGGTTGCTCCGGCGGCTGCTTCGGCGGCTGCTTCGGCGGCTGCTCCGGCGGCCGCTTCGGCGGCTGCTTCTGCGGCTGCTTCGGCGGATGCTTCGGCGGCTGCTTCGGCGGCTGCTTCGGTGGCTGCTTCGGTGGCTGCTTCAGCGGCTGTTTCGGTGGCTGCTTCGGCGGCTGCTGCTTCGGTGGCTGCTGCTTCGGTGGCTGCTGCTTCGGCAGCTGCTTCGGTGGCTGCTTCGGTGGCTGTTTCGGCGGCTGCTTCGGCGGCTGCTTCGGTGGCTGCTTCGGTGGCTGCTTCGGCAGCTGCTTCGGTGGCTGCTTCGGCTGCTGCTTCGCTGGCTGCTGCTGTTGCTTCGGTGGCTGCTGCTGCTGCTTTGGTGGCTGCTGCTGCTGCTTCGGTGGCTGCTGATGCTGCTTCGGTGGCTGCTTCGGTGGTTGCTTTGGTGGCTGCTTCGGCGGCTGCTTCGGCAGCTGCTTCGGTGGCTGGTTCGGCGGCTGCTTCGGTCGCTGCTTCGGTGGCTGCTTCTGCGGTTGCTTCGGCGGCTGCTTCGGCGGCTGCTTCGGTGGCTGCTTCGGCGGCTGCTTCGGTGGCTGCTTCGGTGGCTGCTGCTTCGGTAGCTGCTTCGGTGGCTGCTTCGGTGGCTGCTGCTTCGGTGGCTGTTGCTTCGGTGGCTGCTGCTTCGGTGGCTGCTTCGGTGGCTGCTGCTGCTGCTTCGGTGCTGCTGCTGCTGCTGCTTTGGTGGCTGCTGCTGCTGGTTCGGTGGCTGCGGCTGCTGCTGCTTCGGTGGCTGCTGCTGCTGCTGCGGTGGCATCTTCGGTGGCTGCTTCGGTGGCTGCTGCTTCGGTGGCTGCTGCTGCTGCTTCGGTGGCTGCTGCTGCTTCGGTGGCTGCTGCTGCTGCTGCTTTGGTGGCTGCTGCTGGTTCGGTGGCTGCGGCTGCTGCTGCTTCGGTGGCTGCTGCTGCTGCTGCGGTGGCATCTTCGGTGGGTGCTTCGGTGGCTGCTTCGGTGGGTGCTTCGGTGGCTGCTTCGGTGGCAGCTTCGGTGGCTGCTTCGGTGGCTGCTTCGGCGGCTGCTTCGGTGGCTGCTTCGGTGGCTGCTTCGGGTGGCTGCTTCGGTAGGTTCTTCGGCGGCCGCTTCGGTGGCTGCTTCGGCGGCAGCTTCGGCGGCTGCTTCGGCGGCTGCTTCGGTGGCTGCTTCGGTGGCTGCTTCGGCGGCTGCTTCGGAGGCTGCTTCGGCGGCTGCTTCGGCGGCTGCTTCGGTTGC